>NC_059292.1:7832901-7890401 GCF_017591435.1 Portunus trituberculatus | reverse complement strand
TGAGAGGATGTCACGCCAGATAGTCAGTCCATTACGATAAAACTACTCACCAAACTAACAAACCCACCCACACCCACACTCACACCCACACCCACACCCACACACACAAATGTCAAGGAATTTGGCTTGTTCATCATAAACGATATTTCTTCTTTTTTCAACACACACACACACACACACACACACACACACACACACACACACACACACACACACACACACACACACACACACACACACACACACACACACACACACACACACACACACACACACACACACACACACACACACACACACACACACACACACACACACACACACACACACATTTAATCTCAATGACATGCTTAATATTTTCGTGAAAGAAATATTTCTACTTTTCAAAAACAAATCAAGTAATGTGACAGACATTTATGAAGATGGAGATGTTTGAAAGTGTTTGTCATTCACTATGGTCATCTCGTCACCCAACCAGTCATTCTCCGACGGAAAAAGCTCAGACCGGTGTTAGGGTTGGACTGAGGCAACTCACACCACACACCGGGATAACCAGACCACAGTTTGCTGCTATATTAACACCTACCACTCATACACATTAAAAGACATGTACATTTGCCTTGCAGCGCCTGGGACTCGAAAACGGGCCTTCTTGTATGTGAGCTAAGCGTACTAACCGCTACACTACACGGGGTGAGTAATAATAATGTTTCGGGTTATTCATATAGTTGAAAATCCCCACGTTATAACATAGTACTCATATAATAACATAGGTATATACATGCATACATATACACTCCATCTTACAATTCAATGCCGTCGGTACCAGATGGCAGCAGGTCAACCTAATAGACTATAAGCCCGGTATGGTAAGGCAATCCCGTGAATATTTTTCTACTCAAAGTTTGTTTCTCCTACCTAGCAGTGGGTCACAACTTCTCATTTATACCAGGTACCTAATCATGGTTGGCAAATAGAAGTCGCTCAAACTTATGACCTAACCGGGCTGTGTGTGTGTGTGTGTGTGTGTGTGTGTGTGTGTGTGTGTGTGTGTGTGTGTGTGTGTGTGTGTGTGTGTGTGTGCTTCTTTCCAGTCCTAGGTGTTCCCTCTTTAAGCAAAAAGAAAAAATATGGTACGAGATTGCCAAGGTGAATCCTCGAAAAATTACATTCCCCCCCTCTCTCTCTCTCTCTCTCTCTCTCTCTCTCTCTCTCTCTCTCTCTCTCTCTCTCTCTCTCTCTCTCCGTCTCTCCCCGTCTCTCTTTCATTTTCCTACGTATTCCTACGCTTTAATATTCTATCCTTTCCTCGCCTCCCTCCAGCTAGCATCGCCATCCATCTCTCTCTCTCTCTCTCTCTCTCTCTCTCTCTCTCTCTCTCTCTCCCTATCCAGGGGCTCCACCGCTGTTCTGCTTCACCTCACTTCACCTCAATACCTTTTTATACGTTATACCTTACTCGTGCCACCTTTCCTCTCCTCGGTTAGCTTTCAGTCAGAAACTCTCGAAGGAACAGGAAGACATTCACTGTTGACACGAGTTGCTGCAGAGATGTGTGTGTGTGTGTGTGTGTGTGTGTGTGTGTGTGTGTGTGTGTGTGTGTGTGTGTGTGTGTGTGTGTGTGTTTGTACGCGCGCGTGATTTTGAGGAAGAGGCGTGGCACTGGCCTCTTACTCTCACCTAAGGTTGTTTTTTTTTTTTATCAGCTTTCTGCCTTCACTATTTCCCTCCCCACCCTCTCTCTCTCTCTCTCTCTCTCTCTCTCTCTCTCTCTCTCTCTCTCTCTCTCTCTCTCTCTCTCTCTCTCTCTCTCTCTCCTTTACTCTCTATCATTCACTGTCCCTTACACCTGAGACCAAGGCTACGATGGAGCTACCTGATACACCACACACCCTCATCAATATTCCTCCTCTTCTCTTTTTCACCGTCTGTCTCCTCCTATCCCTTCTACCTTCACACAATCCCAGTTTCGCTCTCAATTTCCTGCCTTCTTTTTTTTTCTCCATCTACCATGTTTTGTTTTTTTCTCTTCTTCAGACCGACCTGGATTTCTCTCATTTCCATCTCTCACCTCATTCTCTCCTTCCCTCGTCCTCCTGGTTCAGTTTTCTTCTTCCTCTCCGCCGCCGTCTACATCTTCCCTTCCTCTTAATCTCTCCAACCTCTCATTTTCCTTCCTGCTCATTAAGTCTTGTTTCTTTCTTCTTTCCAGGTTCCCCTAAAACTTTCCTTCTACACGGGAAAGAAAATGTTGTCCCGTCTTCTTTCTGCTTTTCCTTTTTGTGTAAACATTGACAGGTAGAACCCCATCCCGACGATCTCTCTCTCTCTCTCTCTCTCTCTCTCTCTCTCTCTCTCTCTCTCTCTCTGTGTCTGAATATATTTTGGACATTTTTCGCCCGCCATTTTTAATATACGTTTAATCTCTTAGAGCTTATGCACCAAATAACTTTCTTTACTGGTCCTTCCTCTCTCTCTCTCTCTCTCTCTCTCTCTCTCTCTCTCTCTCTCTCTCTCTCTCTCTCTCTATATATATATATATATATATATATATATATATATATATATATATATATATATATATATATATATATATATATATATATATATATATATATATATATATATATATATATATATATATATATATATATATATATATATATATATATATATATATATATATATATATATATATATATATATATATATATATATATATATATATATATATATATATATATATATATATATATATATATATATATATATATATATATATATATATATATATATATATATATATATATATATATATATATATATATATATATATATATATATATATATATATATATATATATATATATATATATATATATATATATATATATATATATATATATATATATATATATATATATATATATATATATATATATATATATATATATATATATATATATATATATATATATATATATCTATCTCTCTCTATCTCTATCTATCTGTCTGTCTATCTATCTATCTATCTATCTTTATCTCTCATTCTCCTCTTTCTCTGCACTTTCCTTTGTCTCTTCCTGTACTTTCCTTTACTTGTTCTATCTCCCTTCTCTTTATTCTGTACCCTTAATTAAGAGAAAACTCGCGCAGGTACAGGTGACCCCACCTTCCCATTGCATAGACAATGAGAAATATATATATATATATATATATATATATATATATATATATATATATATATATATATATATATATATATATATACATTTATTTATTTATTTATTTAATTTTTTTTTTTTTCAAGTGTGTGATAAATTTCGTATCTCAAAAATTCGTTCATGATTGTGTGTTACATGCACGTGTTCCATCACATCTTTCATCCAGACCTACCAAACCTGTCCGACGTCTGTAGTTTCCTTAATAAACTCTCCTCTTCTCTCTCTCTTTCCTTGACACTCCCTCGCCTTCCTCTCATCTGTCTCTCTACCTGACGGTACCACCCTTCGAGCTTCCTGGACAGAAGACACTTGTCCTTATGGACAAGAGGGCAGAAAGGAAAACAAATGTCGAAATAATGTGCGGAGGAAAATACGAGCATATTGATGAAGAAAAGAACGAGAGAAAAAGTTTGAATGTGAGCAGAAAGAACGAGAAGAAAGGGAAAACAAATGATGATACTGATGACTTGTGTCATCACTATCATGAGAGAGAGAGAGAGAGAGAGAGAGAGAGAGAGAGAGAGAGAGAGAGAGAGAGAGAGAGAGAGAGAGAGAGAGAGAGAGAGAGAGAGAGAGAGAGAGAGAGAGAGAGAGAGAGAGAGAGATTCCCTAATATACCTATTCTTTTACGTTCTTCATATTTGCTATTTTGACAAAATAATTGCTGTTCAGACCTTTCTTTGTCTATCTTTTATTTCGTCCTCTGATACCCTTCAAATTTCTTTAGAATTCTGCCAGCTTACCACCTTACCAATCAGTCTCAGACACCTTTACTTGTTCTACAGCTACATCCAATATTTGTATCGGGAATAAACAAGAAAATCCTTCACTACTAACTTCTCTTCTCATTTCTAACTCCATCCCTACATATTACTTAACACATCGTCCTCATACACAACCACTCTATTCGCATGTTCCATGTTTCTGCACCATAGGAAGAGACAGTGCCACTTCCTGAAACGGTAATCACTCCCAGTGTGGTCTAAAGAAGAGATACTCAAATTAGTGGTCCACGACCGGTGCCGGTCCGCTACCAAACTAGTATTGTTTAATGCCTCAGAATATATATATATATATATATATATATATATATATATATATATATATATATATATATATATATATATATATATATATATATATATATATATATATATATATATATATATATATATATATATATATATATATATATATATATATATATATATATATATATATATATATATATATATATATATATATATATATATATATATATATATATATATATATATATATATATATATATATATATATATATATATATATATATATATATATATATATATATATATATATATATATATATATATATATATATATATATATATATATATATATATATATATATATATATATATATATATATATATACACGATACTGCCACCGCCGATCTCGCTGCCGACGCCTTTCCCGCCGTCACCACCGCTGGTGCTGCTTCAGTTACTACCACTATTTCTACTATTAGTACTATAATTTTAGCTGCTTTTCCTCCATACTACTACTACTACTACTACTACTACTACTACTACTACTACTACCAATACTAATACTGCAGTACTACTTCTAGCACTACCTCTATAGCTATTCTCTTGAGCACCTTCTTTTTCTTCTTTCTGCTGTTGCCTTTCTCTCATTCACGTGACCTTTTGTATCTTCCCAAGTCCCTCGGTGCCCTCACCTTTACCTGATTCCCCTCTGATTTCCCCTGACACCAGCCTCGCTACATTCCTGCTGCTGCTTCTTCGACTTTCACCCTTCCACTCCCTCCCCGTCTCCTCACCTGAACATATGTCACCTGGCCATGAAGAAAATAAGACTTTGCTAACGCTGCACCGATGAAATATTTCACTAAACACATCACCTTTAAAGTATTCTTTTCAGAAGAAAATATATATATATATATATATATATATATATATATATATATATATATATATATATATATATATATATATATATATATATATATATATATATATATATATATATATATATATATATATATATATATATTCCCATGTAGTTATTTTTCCCCTTTTGGTTGGCATTTCAGCCCCATAGATTCTTTCATACATGAGTTTAAACAAAGATAAGAGAGAGGTGTGGAGCACCGCTGCAGTGCGCATGCACAGTGGTGTCATACGGGAAAAATTTGCTCTCAGAAGTTATTTGGCACAACAACGGCGCCGCGTGATGGTTGGTGGTATGGGAGGGGCCAGGGAAGGGAATGGGGAATGGGGCAAAAGCGACAATACGGAAACTTTCCAGAGATAATTGTGGTGCCAGGTTCACCAGATATCACACATTATATTTCATAAAGTTGGTCTACTCCATATCGCATATTTTGTATATTCTAGTATTACTTCCCGAGAGAGTGAAATAACTACAATAATTTTTAACATGTACATTGAACAAAAAAACGCTTATTGATTAGTAGAATTAGGTTTATATACTTTCAGTGTGTCTCTTTGCTATAATTATTCATAGTACAAATTCTTTTTTACTTCTCAGATGATAAAGGAATGAAGGATATGTTATGCCTCTTAAAGGAATATATAAATGTTTAAATGTATAGTTCATTCTCCTTTCCACCTTTCCCATTATGATGCTGATGGCAATGGCGATGGCACCACCTATAAAACTACAGGTGACGAAAAGAAAGCTCAAATAATTACTCAGTAGATTAAATAAATAAAAAAAAATGAGGAGGAGCAGGAGGAGGAGGAGGAGAAGAAGAAGGAGGAGGAGGAGGAGGAGGAGGAGGAGGAGGAGGAGGAGGAGGAGGAATACAAAAGAATACAAAGGAAAGTCAAACAGCAACAGACCTCTTGGTCCTTTCGAGGCTGTTTGGTAACTACTTCTAACTGGTTACAGATAAGAGAGACAGGACAGTACAGGGGAAGGCTCCTCCCCACCCACCACTCCCTCCAGCTTTCGCTGGCATGGAAAATAGTTTGGAAAAGTACCATGCAATATGGAAAAACTGACATGGAATTTTCACAGGAAAGGATGAAAGGAGATTCTATTATTCACCCTACGGTGAACGCTACATATCTATCTATAGGAAATTTACACACAATAATAATTGTCATACTAATATAAGGAGGAGGAAGAAAAGGAGGAGGAGGAAAAGGAGGAAGTGAAAGTATTTCCTGGTCGCCTTCTTCGAGTGCCAAACGTGCAAACCTAACAATGGTGGGCATCATAAATCTATCGCTGCGTCTAATGGCTGCATGGATAGGCGGGGAGATATATCATGCATGTCTATTTTTAAACATAAAACTACAATAATATATATATATATATATATATATATATATATATATATATATATATATATATATATATATATATATATATATATATATATATATATATATATATATATATATATATATATATATATATGACAGAAACACAGACATAGAGAGAGAGAGAGAGAGAGAGAGAGAGAGAGAGAGAGAGAGAGAGAGAGAGAGAGAGAGAGAGAGAGAGAGAGAGAGATTGAAAAATCACATTGCGTCCATTCCCATTAGGTAAATAAACGCAGTTGAATCTGTCGTGTGTGTGTGTGTGTGTGTGTGTGTGTGTGTGTGTGTGTGTGTGTGTGTGTGTGTGTGTGTGTGTGTGTGTGTGTGTGTGTGTGTGTGTGTGGATATGTGGGCGAATGGATCTCTGAGTAAATACGTAGTTTATCTTGCTTGTCTGTTTGTAGCTACAAAAACAAATAAATATCAAAGCGCATATATATATATATATATATATATATATATATATATATATATATATATATATATATATATATAAACTTAATCTTTTATCTGATTTATATTGAGAGAGAGAGAGAGAGAGAGAGAGAGAGAGAGAGAGAGAGAGAGAGAGAGAGAGAGAGAGAGAGAGAGAGAGAGAGAGAGAGAGATTGAAAAATCACATTGCGTCCATTCCCATTAGGTGAATATACGAAGTGTGTGTGTGTGTGTGTGTGTGTGTGTGTGTGTGTGTGTGTGTGTGTGTGTGTGTGTGACTTAACCACTGCATCCTCGAGACAGAGCTTAGAGCTTATAGAGCTTATAGATCTATGGTTAAAGCTGAGACCTTACCCGCCACATACATTTCACCTCCCAGCTCACGCAGTGCTCCCACTGTTAAAAATATCCTTTACGACGTTAATGGGATTTATACCTACGCCTGAATAGTGCCACGCGAGAACCTTCACTGATTACCATGGGATGTTTACTTGGTGTGTGTGTGTGTGTGTGTGTGTGTGGGGAGAGAGAGAGAGAGAGAGAGAGAGAGAGAGAGAGAGAGAGAGAGAGAGAGAGAGAGAGAGAGAGAGAGAGAGTACTATGGCACGTGGAATTAAAAAAAAATAATAAAAAGAATAGACCAAGTAAAGGTAAGCAGGAAGGAAAGATACAGCGAGACGAAGAGAATTAGAAAAGGAGAGAGAGAAAAAAAGAAAAAGAAAACTAAACAAACGGAAGGAAAGGAGAGATAAAACGACAGAATGGGAGAGTAAAAAGAAACTCGCATTTTGAATAGAAAGGAAGATGGCAGAAGAGACTGAATGCCATCCGCGAATGTTAAACTAAAAAAAAACAGAAAAGTCCTGAGAAAATTCAAGTCGGAATCTGATATGCAGGAGGACGACGAAGAAAAGGCGTAAAAACAACACAGAAATACCAAGCAAAGTAAACAGCAACACACTTTTTACTCTCTGTTTGGTTGTCCGATGAAAATAATTAATAAAAAAATCAGGAATATCAGGAGAATAGGGGTCCATTCCTGTTTGCCCGAGGAGGAGGAGGAGGAGGAGGAGGAGGAGGAGGAGGAGGAGGAGGAGGAGGAGGAGGAGGAAGAAGAAGAAGAAGAGGCGAGTGTTCGTGCACCTTTATCTCTCAGTACAATAGATCGCAGTGAGTGTGAAGCTCCGATATTTCTGAGTTCACTTCTATTTACGTATGAAGAAACACCCACGAAGAGACACCCACGCTCTCTCTCTCTCTCTCTCTCTCTCTCTCTCTCTCTCTCCTACTTGTTATTAATCTTTTCCCTCCCCATTCCTCCATTCCTTCTCCTTCCATCTTTTCAGCTATCTTTTCACTCCATTCCTCATCTACATTACCAGATGAGTCTTGTGAGAGAGAGAGAGAGAGAGAGAGAGAGAGAGAGAGAGAGAGAGAGAGAGAGAGAGAGAGAGAGAGAGAGAGAGAGATGCAATAAGGTAAGCTCATACATTCTCAAAAGCACAAAAATTCCTTGGGCACCGAAGCCACTCTCTCTCTCTCTCTCTCTCTCTCTCTCTCTCTCTCTCTCTCACTCACCAAAAGGATGAACGAGCGGCAAACATCCTTCCTTTTACACCGCTGGTCCCGGCGTTGCAATATCAACATCTAAAGACGTGTCTCCTTCCATGATCCTTCTTAACCTTAGGTGCCCGAGGGGAGGGAGGGAGCACACTCGACGCAGCTACGACCTCCTGCCACTCACTAATTCATATCTCTTTGTGGCTGTTTTAATCCTGTGTTTACCAACCGCCCTCCATCACAAACGTACAAGAGAGAGAGAGAGAGAGAGAGAGAGAGAGAGAGAGAGAGAGAGAGAGAGAGAGAGAGAGAGAGAGATATTCAGTGTGCATTACATTTTATAATTAATTATGTGCTTTTAGCCGTTGCTGTTATTTAAGACATATTCGCCTTTCTCTATTTGTGTTACATTATTATTATGAGTGAAAGGAATAAAGAGTTCATGGAAAATAAGAACAAAATAAAACAGTCATCCTACCTTGCTGAAGTTGTGATATCTCTTTGTTCATAAATAAAATAAACGTTTTCCATGCTCGTTTCAATTGGAATAAATGTTGTATTATCCCGTCCCGACATAAAAAAAAAAAAAAAATCATCGAGTTCAGCTTCGGCGTCCTTACGTGCGCATGTGAGCAGAAATACCCTCAAGTCGGGCCACCCTCAAGATGAAGTGGTATTCTAATAATTCCTCCAACTTTCTTTGCCTTAAATCGTGTAACATTCGCGGTTGCAAATCTAATTTCCTCTCTGTGGAACGCCAACTCTAGCTATACGTCTTAACTTTTCCTCATCAAAATTTTGGTGTCTGAAACTACTGTCACCAGTCCTTATTCTCTTATTTTTTTTTACTTTATCCTCAGCTACGATCTAGTACATGTGACTGTCGCTCTTACATTTGGATGAAACCATGCCATTTGTTCCTGTTCTCGCATCGATCCATCATCAGAACTTCCATCTTTTGTTTATGACTTCATTGTCACTAGCTTGATATCTAGATTTGGGCTCTCTCTCTCTCTCTCTCTCTCTCTCTCTCTCTCTCTCTCTCTCTCACTAAGAATAATTCATTGTATAAAATAAGACATAAAACTTATATTTCTTTTATTATTGCTCTCTTCTCGGAATGTAAACAATATTTCTTATCAGAAACCAGGAAGGCAGAAGTTGTTTTTGCATATCTAACCTACAATGCTCATATGTTACTTGCTTTTATCATTTCATTATCTCCATCGTACTTAACTGGAGCCAGTGAGTCGCGGATCGCCAGAGTACCTATATGAAATTATATAATGATCAGTAACATTCTAACCTCATAAGCTTTAGTAAATTTTTATCTCTTCCAATAATCTTCATCTTCAAAAAATACAATTTTAATGAGCAAAAGATCACTATAGCGACTCCAACACTTGTTTCTCCCAGATTTTACAAGTGGCATCAGTGCTCCGGAATACTTGTCACCATGACCTTATAAAGTTCAACGATACACTCGACACCTCATAACTTTTGAAGGTTTAGTATTCAGCTAATTTGTGTACATGCATGTTTCACCACTGATCGTATGTGTTCGCTAAAAGGTGGTGTTACATTAAAAATATTTATACTCAGGTCTTCACGCTAGGCACACACACACACACACACACACACACACACACACACACACACACACACACACACACACACACACACACACACACACACACACACACACACACACACACACACACACACACACACACACACACACACACACACACACACACACACACACACACACACACACAGATGAGCTCGTTAGTTCATTAGTTAATGTGTGTACCACAAGTTGGATCATCAATATCATCACTTTCATTATTACCATTACTGTTGTTGTTGCTGTTGTTGTTGTTGTTGTTGTTGTTGTTGTTGTTGTTGTTGTTGTTGTTGTTAATTTTGTTCCCTCAGCTGTTGTTATTGTTACTGTTGTTCTCTCAGCGCAGAAAATAGGTTCTAATTCTCTTACGGCACATCTCTACAACCCGCCGCTCCGCCTGGCCACTGGAGGCTACACCAATGATTTGGCCAGGAGCATCTTTTGGTGTCCATCGCATATATAAAATTGCGATTTCAATCTCGGAAACGTCTTCGAGATGGCAACTTTTGATGGCGCATCTTTGTTACCTGATGGCATTTCTTCGTCAGATTCACCGTTTTACTGCATTTTGCATTTTTCAACTTTTCATCATGTGAGCGACGGTCTCTTTGCCTCGAAACTCGCGCAACCATTCCCTTAAAATCTAGCAAAATGTGTGAATTATTTACCATAATCCACTTCATATACCGGGTGGTCAGGTTTGGTTGATACCATCAGATTCAGCAGTAATGTATTATAAAAACTTGGCAAAAAAAAAAAAAAATAAATAAAAGTACAAGATGATCTGTGCAGATGTAAAAAAAAAAAAAAAATCATAACATGTTTTACTTATGCTCGCTATTTTCAATAGTTCAACACTGAATGCTGAAACATAACGTGAGCAAATTACTGGCAAAGCTCTATACATTGAAAAGACAGTCATTAACAGTAACATGTCACTTGCCGTAACCACAAAGGCGGCGCGTGATGGCTGGTGGTAAGGCGATTCTTTGTATTTTTTTTAACATTCTTTTTTGTAATAACTGAGTCTCCCTAAAACAAATTAGGCTTTAAAGAGGACTAAGACAATCCCGTTTCCTAACAAGTCAGTCTCCATGACCAAATTAGGCTTAAAAATGAATTAAGGCAATTATTTTTTTGTAACATGAGAATTAGAACCTCGCATCCGATGAAAGAAACCTGTTACTTGGTTGCTAACGTTATTGCTATCGTTGCTATTGCCATTACCATTATTACTATCATTATTGATACTATTATTACTATTATTATTATTATTATTATTTTTATTATTATTATTAGAATGTGGCTGGTACAAAAAAAGTTAACAATAAATGAAGCTTTTCTCATTCAACCTGCAAAAACTATTCTCGAAAAATAGCAACAGTTCATAACAGGGTGTGTGTGTGTGTGTGTGTGTGTGTGTGTGTGTGTGTGTGTGTGTGTGTGTGTGTGTGTGTGTGTGTGTGTGTGTGTGTGTGTGAGGTAACTAAAAAGTGATGTTTATGGTAATGGCCGCTGATGGTGATAGTGAGTCGTGGTGGTGGTGGTCATTGCGGTGGTGGTGGTAATGATGACGGTGGTGATGGTGGTGGCTTTGTCACAGCAGTGGTGATGGTGGAAATAAAAGAAAATAAACGTAAAACAGATAAGTGAATATTTTAAACATGGCATGTGCGTCTCTCTCTCTCTCTCTCTCTCTCTCTCTCTCTCTCTCTCTCTCTCTCTCTCTGATAAATAAATATGACCCTGTTTATTCTGTTCCATTTTTTGTGTATTCTCCCCTCCATTCCCATTCCGTCTTTGTTAGACGTTTCTTGTTTTAGTTCCTATTCCAACAATAGGAGAGGATCCAAACTGCCAAGTTTTCAGAGTTCGCCGACCGGTTTAATACAAGAGATGGTCAGTATCGTCTCATGATACAAAGTAGTCGTCTCTAAACATTATATTATTATCTACTGATTAACCATACTCTTACTCCTTCCAGTACTTTTCTGTTCTTATTTTACTATGATATTTCTTTATAATTACTTGAGTTTATACGAATAACATCATTATATAACAAGCGCTTTCATTTTTCGAGACTTTAATACAACACAAAAACCTTAACACACATTCACCTCACCTCGGCAGAGGTTACTGCTTTCCAAGGAAAGTGTAGACCAATTTTTGTTCTGTTTTCTTCATGAGAAAAAGGGAAATTTGTGGCCGAAACAGAAATAGCCCGATGATGATGCAGTGTTTTCATCACCGTGTCCTTTTAAGCTGTGTCGTCTCATAGACTGAACATGGTGTGTCTTTTGACTAAAAATAACTCGTCAGGATGGCCACTGTTCATGTGCTAACATCGTTAAGTCATTATGACACCGAACACGTCTATGCAGAAGAAAGGTTTGGTTGGCAATAGACGATCTCATTATAAGACTTCGAATTCCAAGTTATGAAAATAATAAACTCATTTACGGGGCTTCATATACTCGTGGTTTCTTGTAGTTTACTTCCTAGCATAGAAAAAAAAATATTATACTAACTTTCAGTCATCAATTGAATAATGAAGCAATTTTTATCCCAGGAATAGAGACGGTATAAACAACAACACATCTCATGCATGGTTATAACCTTAATTCTACTATTAAAGCATTTATGTCGTAGATACATGTTTGAAAATACTTACGCTATTTCAATATCTGGGTATGTGATAGTAAAATATCCAAAGATGTACGATATGCAGTAGACCAAACTTTCTGTGAAATATTATGATATCTGGTGAATCTGCCAACCGCACAGAAGTTTGGGTCGTCTCCTATTCTATTTTTCTTTCCTCTACAAATATCATAATGAGCACTTCCTATTTTTACGATCTCTTCTCTCATCATTTCTGGCGTCGTTTTGCTAGATTTCCCTCATTTCCTCATTTGCCTGCTTTACAGTCTAATATTTTTACGTGACTTGTTTCCTCTTTCCATTTTCTCTTCACTTCAAATTCCTTTCTTCATATTCCACTTCCTCAATCTTCCTTCACCCATCCTTTTCCTTTCCTTCAATTCTCGTTTTCTCTGCTTCCCTCACTTTCCCTTTCCTCTTTCTCTTCCTCCCTTCCCTCTCACCACCGTTGGGTTCAGTACATTCAAAAGAAACTTACAGCTCTATCCGATATTGGTTGTGGAAGGATTCGATGTGTGTGTGTGTGTGTGTGTGTGTGTGTGTGTGTGTGTGTGTGTGTGTGTGTGTGTGTGTGTGTGTGTGTGTGTGTGTGTGTGTGTGTATGTGTGTGTGTGTGTGTGTGTGTGTGTGTGTACACAAAAAAGTGTTTGTGAACTGGAGGATCATAATCATTGACACCACCTTCCTCCTCCTCAACCCACCTCCCCCCTCCCCCCCGTCTCTCTCTCTCTCTCTCTCTCTCTCTCTCTCTCTCTCTCTCTCTCTCTCTCTCTCTGTAAGGGAACAATGGCTTGGTTGACGGTCTGTGTGCAGCTCAAAGGTTCGAATCCTCTCGTCATTAAAGTAAAAGGTGTTCTGTCCTCCGGTGCCTGGCCATCATTTCTCTGGTCTCTCACTTCTCTCTCCGTCCTTGCGCCATTGGGACCACGAAACAACCGGTCAACCGTGTTTGTGTGGCCTTGAAGTGACATATTAAGAAATTATATATATATATATATATATATATATATATATATATATATATATATATATATATATATATATATATAATGTTGATTGTAAAACTCGTAGATAAGGAAGAAACAAGGATACCAGCAGGACTTAAGTTTCTTAATTTGTTTTCGACGTTTCGCCTTAACATAAAAGATATCTATGGGAAGGCTTATGGACCTGATGGGGTCCCTCCTATTGTTCTGAAAAAAAACTGTGCTTCTGTGCTTGCACCTTGCCTGGCCAAACTCTTCAAACTTTGTCTATCTACTTCTACCTTTCTTTCCTGCTAGAAGTTTGCCTACATTCAGCCCATTCCTAAAAAGGGTGACCGTTCCAATCTCTCAAACTATCGTCCTATAGCTTTTATCTCTTGCTTGTCTAAAGTTTTTGAATCTATCCTGAATAGGAAGATTCTCAAACATCTGTCACTTCACAATCTTCTGTCTGATCGCCAGTATGGCTTCCGTCAAGGTCGCTCTACTGGTGATCTGGCTTTCCTTACTGAGTTTTGGTCATCCTCTTTTAGAGATTTCGGAAAAACTTTTGCTGTTGCGTTAGACATATCAAAAGCTTTTGATAGAGTCTGGCATAAAGCTTTGATTTCAAAACTGCCCTCCTACGGCTTCTATCCTTCTCTCTGCAACTTTATCTCAAGTTTCCTTTCCGACCGTTCTATTGCTGCTGTGGTAGACGGCCACTGTTCTTCTCCTAAATCTATTAATAGTGGTGTTCCTCAGGGTTCTGTCCTGTCACCCACTCTCTTTCTATTATTCATTAATGACCTTCTTAACCAAACTTCTTGCCCTATCCACTCCTACGCTGATGATACCACCCTACATCTTTCCACGTCCTTTCAGAGACGACCAACCCTTCAGGAAATCAACAGATCACGCAGGGACGCCACAGAACGCCTGACTTCCGATCTTTCTAAGATTTCCGATTGGGGCAGAGAAAATCTAGTAGTTTTCAATGCCTCAAAAACTCAATTCCTCCATCTATCAACTCGACACAACCTTCCAGACAACTATCCCCTCTTCTTCAATGACACTCAACTGTCTCCCTCTTCCACAATGAATATCCTCGGTCTGTCCTTTGCTCATAATCTTAACTGGAAACTTCACATCTCATCTCTTGCTAAAACAGCTTCTATGAAGTTAGGCGTTCTGAGGCGCCTCCGCCAGTTTTACTCGCCCCTCCAACTGCTTACTCTGTAAAAGGGCCTTAACCGTCCGTGTATGGAGTACTCTTCGCATGTTTGGGGGGTTCCAGGCACACAGTTTTACTAGATAGGGTGGAATCAAAAGCTTTTCGTCTCATCAACTCCCCTCCTCTGACTAACTGTCTTCAACCTCTTTTTTTTTTTTTACCACCGAAATGTTGCATCTCTTTCTATCCTTTATCGCTATTTTCATGGTAACTGTTCTACTGATCTTGCTAACTGCATGCCTCCCCTCTTCCTATGGCCTCGCTGCACAAGGCTTTCTTCTTCCTCTCATCCCTATTCTGTCCAACTCAGTAAAGCAAGAGTTAACCAGTACTCTCAATCATCCCTTTCACTGGTAAACTCTGGAACTCCCTCCCTGCATCTGTATTTCCGACTTCCTACGACTTGTCATCTTTTAAGAGGGAGGTATCGAGGCATTTGCTCCTTAATTTTGGCTGATGCTTTTCCACTTTTTAGAGAGCCAGCACTCAACTGGGTCTTTTTTTTTTATCTTTTCTTTCTTTTGCCCTTGGCTGGCCCTCTTCCCTACATAAAAAAAATCATCTTCAGGAACTGCAAACGTTGAACTAAACTGAATAAACATATAAAAAAAAAAAGATTAAGTCTTTATTGACTTTACAAAAATATCTGAAAATAAAAATTTAAAAAAGGGTAAAACAAACCAAATGGCTCACAATGCACCATTTTCTGCCATTTGGTTTGTTTTATCCTTTATTCTTTTTATCCCTTTGAAATGTTTTTATAAAGTCAGTGAAAGACTTACCTTTTTTTTTAGTTCAACTTTGTAGATCTTGAAGATGCCTCCTGTGTTAAGGCGAAACGTCGAAAATAAATGAAGAAATTGAGGTCCTGCTGGTATCCCTGTTTCTTCCTTATCTACAAGTTTTACTATCAACATTATCTACATCTATATCGATCTATCTATCTATCTATTCATATGTGTGTGTGTGTATATATATATATATATATATATATATATATATATATATATATATATATATATATATATATATATATATATATATATATATATATATATATATATAACAATGTGTATACATATTAGTGCACGACATGCCTAGAGAATCTCATGAAAAGTCTTATAAATAACGAGTATGGGTAATGAAGGATGACTCGTAGAGTATTCCATATGTTGAAACATCATGTTCGAATCTGATGAAAAACGATGAATTACCAAACTCTGCCGTACAAAAGTGTAAATCCTGAATAAATTTCCAAACTACTTGAACATCTTCCACCAGATTTCATTACCTCATCTAAATGTTTCTGTCTCTTTAACAAGAGCAAGTAAATTACTTTATAGAAACTCGAAAACACAGAACACTAAATCATTATGTGAGAATTCTTGGAAGGCACACTCTCCCCATTTATCTCCCACTCCCTCCAGAAACACACACACAGCTGCAAAACAAGATGGAGTACTCACTGAGGACGACCATAGTGGCCTTGGCAGCTTCAGTCCTGAAGCTCGGGTGTTCGGCAATCACCTCACACCGGTACTGACCGGAGGCGGAGACAGTGAGCTGGCTTAGGGAAAGCGTCACTCGCTGATCATTGCGGAACAGCTCCTGAAATTAAAGGAAAACCAGGGAACTCAGACTTTACCCGCGTGTAATATAACAAAACAACAAAGTAGGCTAACCAATACCGTCAGATTTGTTGGCTGTGTGCTATGAAATAAGTGATTTAATCCCTGAACGTGGACTGTTCCTGAGCATAGTGTAAACAAACATAGTATCTTTAGACCAATCAGCTGTCCTTAACATCCCAAGTCTGAGTCTTGTTTTCTTCGTCTCTTCCTTTCCTGTTTTCTATTTTTCTATAGACTTTAGTGACGCATGTACTCATCAACTCTAGAATAAAAACTGGACGGGAATTAAGTCAGATTTATTACACACACACACACACACACACACACACACACACACACACACACACACACGCACACAGACACACACAGACACACACACACACACACACACACACACACACACACACACACACACACATACGCACACAGACACACACAGGAACAAAAAACAAATCTATCATCACCACCATCACCACTGCCACCTGGAATGAAAACATACCCTGATGAATGCATTAATTCAACATATGCTCCGATGCAGGTATGGAAGAAAAGACTTTCACAAAGTAATTCCGCCTATACATCAAAATATACACAGATAGATATATAAGAAAGAAGACAGAAAATGACACTAACGACAGAAGGATACGGAGGAAAATCTGTGGGACTCTCGCGGACAAGTAATTATGTGGGAGGGTGTAGGATGCGAGTGTCGGACGGGAATGGAGCAGCAAGGAGCACCTAGACAGCGGCGATGGAGCGATACAGAAGGGCCGGAATGGTGGTAGCGTGCAGCAAGACCTAAACTCTCCACTCCGGATGAGGGAAAGCTAATGACGCAGCGAGGAGGGAGGAAGGGTTGGCCGAGAAGAGATAAGCCTGGAAACGAGATGCGTTGCAGAAATTCAGCTTGTATTGGAATATGCAAACGTCCAAGAATGCTTCTAATGTAAGGAAAATTGTAATCGATACACATATAATTCTCGCTTTCTCCTCACCATGTTAGAGGACAGTAACTACTTCTTTCTTCTCGCCAGAATTCAGTATTCCAGCATTTATACAAAAATTTCCAAGCAAGACTGTCTTCTCCTCCCTTCTCCACTCCATTACGCAAAAACACTAATTTTCTGTAATTTTCTCTCTCCCACCACACGCGCTTCTCACGATAACACACGTGACACAAAATTTCCACACATAATCAAGTCTCTTCCGCATCCACGTGAGGGAATTCCAACTTCCCTGCCTCGCACATTCCCCGAGGTGCGTCACTCTCTTGGGAAGAACTTCAGCTCGCGAAATGAGCCCCTGGCTTATCATCACGAGACTCCTATGATCGTAATCGATACAATGGCGGTCGTTAAACTATGACCTTTATTCGGAAACACTTCGCTGCACCACCTCCACTATTTTCACAAGTCTCTAATTGAAGTCACATAGGTTCTTAAGGGTGTTTATTTATAGTTTAAGTGACAGATCAATATTTATTTTATTATTAGCAGGAGAAACACTCTTAAGAACTCGGATAATAATCTTTACATTATTACTAGATAAACCACTCTTGAGAACCAGGCTAATCATCTCTGTGACCTTTGAAGATAGTCATGGTAAGAGACCAAAACAATTCTGAATACGGTGCTGTGTGAGGCCTTCGCACCACGTAAACAACACCAGGCTTGTAATTGTTTTGCATTTTGTTTCTGCTGCAACTCAACTCTATACATGTGTGTGTATTTTTGTTCCGGTGAAATGTTCAGTGAATTATGTGTACCTCATGCTGCCGGCGTGTGTCATCGTGCGCGTGGCATGTATATGAGAACACGAACACTATCACCTACAACATTACATGAAATAAAACGCCCCATATCCGACCATAACAGTAACAAACTACAGTGGAATCCGTCATTACTAGTGCCACCGCCAACCGCCAGCACCAGCACCCTCACAACAACCAAAGCTATCACCACCACCACCACCACAATTATCCTGACACTCACAACAACTAACACAACCACAACAAGAAGCCATGCCAAAAAGCAGCTTATGTTATTTTCAGGTAAATATGTAGGAAAAAAAATCGTGATGAGCGGCGGGAGTCCTTGATTGCATGTGTGCCGCGGTTTTACAGCGTTGAAATGGCGGCCAGGAGGAGGTGAGAATGTGTTTGTGTTGGGGTTAGGAGGATGGGAGTAAGACGCGGAGATAGGTGGGACAGGGGGAGGAGAAAAACCGGAGGAATGGGGAACTGAAAGAGAGAGCCAGAAGAGGGACGGATGCAGAAAGACGGAGATGGAAGAAGATTCAACGAGGAAAAAAATCACAGATGGGAAGAAATTAAAGTATTAAGCTCGACAGTCATCCTACTTAGACCCAGGGATTGCTGACGTAATAATTAGGCAGATTTCTACGTAGCTATGATAACTCACTCCACTGAAATAAAAGAAAAGTTCAGAGACAAGACTAGGCCATGTCATGTCAGTTTTTACGTGCTAGCCTTGCCCACACCACTTAACATCTACACTTGGAACTAGTAAACACTGCTTTATGTTTCCCTGACTGTACTGTCTCCTGCAAGGGACGATGGTGGCTGGATTAGAGGTCGGAAGAAACTGGAAAATTATATTATCCTCTCCTCAGTGCTGTATAGGAAACACTTCTCTACGTGTGCGTGTAAGGGAAGAAGTAATCTGAGCTCGAGGCCAAGATAAGGCAATATACCGAAAGTCAGTGCCTGTAAATTCCTCTTCAAATGTTACACAGGCAAAGCGAAACACATGACGATGGGTGAGGTTAAGTGATGACAGATGCACGGAGATCAGACCAAACCTGCGACTGGAAGACCACCAGATCACGTATATTGAGGACTGTGGACGTGTTGAGGGCTTAAGAAATGAGGACAGCCCGACGAATAATAACGATTTTAAATAAGGAAGCTAATGAACACAAGTACTAGGCTAGCATTTCTTCATTCCAGGTAATATCCAGAGAGAGAGAGAGAGAGAGAGAGAGAGAGAGAGAGAGAGAGAGAGAGAGAGAGAGAGAGAGAAACCAATTTGAGGATAACCCCAAAGACAAATGTCCATAACCACTATCTTTCCCTTGCCCTCCTCCTCCTCCTTCTCCTCCATTTCACCCAGTAACTCTTTCCAATAAATTGTAATTTTTCTCCTGTCCATCATCTTTAGATTTCTTTTCCTACCTTATGAGTCTCTCTCTCTCTCTCTCTCTCTCTCTCTCTCTCTCTCTCTCTCTCTCTCTCTCTCTCTCTCTCTCTCTCTGTGTTCCTCTTCTCCTCTGTTTCATGTTCTTCGCCAATCATTCACTTTCCTCTCGTGTTTCTATTCCCTTGCTCCAACTTTGCCCCTCTCCTCCATTCCCTATTAATGTGCCCGTTCTCTTCCTCCGTCCACCACTTTTATTTCCACTTTACCCTCTACCCCTTGTATCTGCCCTCCCTCCACCAGCCATTTTACGCTCTTGTATATTGATCGTGTTTTTTTTTATACTATTATTTACCGCTTCACTATCTCAATCATTTTCCTTCCATACACGTGACTGAAGTATACTTAATAGTGTATCCCCCTTATGTTCTTCACTCTCTTTAATTTGACTTCCCTGTGTTATCTCTCGTCATTGTCCCTCCTCCATTTAATATAGGAAGGTTTCATATTAATTTACTGAATGTTTTAATCTATTTTCTTTACTCACTTTCCATCATCTTACTATTTACCTTCTCTCCATCCGTTATTTTGTTTGCACATCTTTTCCATCTTATCAGCATCTCTCTCTCTCTCTCTCTCTCTCTCTCTCTCTCTCTCTCTCTCTCTCTCTGACTGCAGTTATTTCCATCTCTTTTTTCCTGATGTCAGTCTTTTAAAACACATCAATTAATTCAATTTCTGACAGTGACAGGTCTGGTTATGGGACACCTGTCCGTGGAGAAAACACCTGCGTATAGCTGTCTTTCCTTTCCTCTCGTCTCCCCTCTCAAATTATCGTAAGGAGCCTGCGATAGTTCCCTCATTCCTCTGTGTCTCATCTCTCCTCCCCATGCGTTACTTCCTGCTCCTTTCATGTCCTCTCCCGTCCTAATCTTCCTTTCTCCCTTTCCTCCTTTAGTCTGCACGTGGACCTGTTCCTTCCTTCCTTCCTTCCTTCCTTCCTTACGTCACTCTGCCCACTACAAAGGGAAGTGCTGCCTCATGAATAATGTTTAGTCCTCTACTGAGTTGACTGTTGGCTATGGGCTGTTTGTTGTTGAGGATCGTTGATCATCCGCTCTGTTTTCATCTGTTCTGCCTTGAATACTTATATAGTATGTAACATACCAACCATATTTAATAGTGAAGGACCATGTGCGTTCTTGAGAGAGAGAGAGAGAGAGAGAGAGAGAGAGAGAGAGAGAGAGAGAGACTCTGAGGCTACGAAGGACAGCTACATGTGAGCTTACGCCACGCTAAGCCACGTCATCCTCTTGTCATGTTTGTCTGCCCATCTTGTTTATACCTCAGTTTATCAAATGAAGTTGTTGAGTGGCAAGGCAGCTTGCTTAGCTTGAGAGACATGTGTACATAATTACTTTAAATGGCTCTGTTATAAGCACAAATATGCCAACTATCAATCAAAGAGAGGTTATCAAACTTTAAATCAAATCAACATCAACATTTTTCAACTCTAATTAAAAATCTGATTAAAATGTTGTGACAAGCCACAATTCATCAATCAACAAAAATAAAGTATGATTGACTGCATACTCAATAACCCAAAACAATCATTAATTATATATATATATATATATATATATATATATATATATATATATATATATATATATTTTTTTTTTTTTTTTTTTTTTTTTTTACGTAGGGAAGAGGGCCAGCCAAGGGCAAAAAAAAAAAAAAAGAAAAGGCCCACTTGAGCGCTGGCTCTCCAAAGAGTTAAAAGTGCCAAAACCGTCAGCCAGAATTAGGGGAGCAAATGCCTCGATACCTCCCTCTTAAAAGAAGACAAGTTGTAGGAATTCGGAAATACAGATGCAGGGAGGGAGTTCCAGAGTTTACCAGTGAAAGGGATGAATGATTGAGCGTACTGGTTAACTCTTGCATTAGAGAGTTGGACAGAATAGGGATGAGAGGAAGAAGAAAGCCTTGTGCAGCGTGGCCGCAGGAGGAGGGAGGCATGCAGTTAGCAAGATCAGTAGAACAGTTACCATGAAAATAGCGATAAAATATAGAAAGGGATGCAACATTTCGGCGGTGAGAAAGAGACTGAAGACAGTTAGTCAGAGGAGGGAGTTGATGAGACGAAGAGCTTTCGATTCCACCCTATCAAGCAAAGCTGTGTGACTGGAACCCCCAAACATGCGAAGAGTACTCCATACAGGGACGGATAAGGCCCTTATACAGAGTAAGCAGTTGGAGGGCGAGAAAAACTGGCGGAGACGCCTCAGAACACCTAATTTCATAGAAGCTGTTTTAGCAAGAGATGAGATGTGAAGTTTCCAGTTAAGATTATGAGCAAAGGACAGACCGAGGATATTCATTGTGGAAGAGGAGACAGTTGAGTGTCATTGAAGAAGAGGGATAGTTGTCTGGAAGGTTGTGTCGAGTTGATAGATGGAGGAATTGAGTTTTGAGGCATTGAAAACTACTAGATTTTCTCTGCCCCAATCGGAAATCTTAGAAAGATCGGAAGTCAGGCGTTCCGTGGCGTCCCCGCGTGATCTGTTGATTTCCTGAAGGGTTGGACGTCTCTGAAAGAACGTGGAAAGATGTAGGGTGGTATCATCAGCGTAGGAGTGGATAGGGCAAGAAGTTTGGTTAAGAAGGTCATTAATGAATAATAGAAAGAGAGTGGGTGACAGGACAGAACCCTGAGGAACACCACTATTAATAGGTTTAGGAGAAGAACAGTAGCCGTCTACCACAGCAGCAATAGAGCGGTCGGAAAGGAAACTTGAGATAAAGTTGCAGAGAGAAGGATAGAAGCCGTAGGAGGGCAGTTTTGAAATCAAAGCTTTATGCCAGACTCTATCAAAAGCTTTTGATATGTCTAACGCAACAGCAAAAGTTTCACCGAAATCTCTAAAAGAGGATGACCAAGACTCAGTAAGGAAAGCCAGAAGATCACCAGTAGAGCGACCTTGACGGAAGCCATACTGGCGATCAGACAGAAGATTGTGAAGTGACAGATGTTTGAGAATCTTCCTATTCAGGATAGATTCAAAAACTTTAGACAAGCAAGAGATTAAAGCTATAGGACGGTAGTTTGAGGGGTTAGAACGGTCACCCTTTTAGGAACAGGCTGAATGTAGGCGAACTTCCAGCAGGAAGGAAAGGTAGAAGTCGATAGACAAAGTTGGAAGAGTTTGGCCAGGCAAGGTGCAAGCACAGAAGCACAGTTTTTGAGAACAATAGGAGGGACCCCATCAGGTCCATAAGCCTTCCGAGGGTTTAGGCCAGCAAGGGCATGGAAAACATCATTACGAAGAATTTTGATTGTAGACATGAAATAGTCAGAGGGAGGAGGAGAGGAGGACAAGCCCAGAATCGTCCAAGGTGGAGTTGTGAGCAAAGGTTTGAGAAAAGAGTTCAGCTTTAGAGACAGAAGAGATGGCAGTGGTGCCATCAGGATGAAATAAAGGAGGAAAGATGAAGAAGTGAAGTTATTTGAGATGTTTTTGGCTAGATGCCAGAAGTCACGAGGAGAGTTTGAGTTTGAAAGATTTTGACATTTCCTATTTATGAAAGAGTGTTTGGCAAGTTGAAGAACAGACTTGGCATGATTCCGGGCAGAGATATAAAGTGCATGAGATTCAGGAGATGGAAGGCTCAAGTACCTTTTGTGGGCAACCTCTCTATCATGTATAGCACGAGAACAGGCTGAGTTAAACCAAGGTTTAGAAGGTTTAGGTTGAGAAAAGAATGAGGAATGTACGCCTCCATGCCAGATACTAACACCTCTGTTATGCGTTCAGCACAAAGAGATGGGTCTCTGACACGGAAGCAATAATCATTCCAGGAAAATCAGCATAATACCTCCTCAGGTCCCCCCAACTGGCAGAGGCAAAACGCCAGAGGCACCTTCGCTTTGGGGATCCTGCGGAGGGATTGGAAAAATAGGACAAGATACAGAAATGAGATTGTGATCGGAGGAGCCCAACGGAGATGAAAGGGTGACAGCATAAGCAGAAGGGTTAGAGGTGAGGAAGAGATCAAGAATGTTGGGCGTGTCTCCAAGACGGTCAGGAATACGAGTAGGGTGTTGCACCAGTTGCTCTAGGTCATGGAGGATAGCAAAGTTGAAGGCTAGTTCACCAGGGTGGTCAGTGAAGGAGAGGAAAGCCAAAGCTGGTGGTGAACATTGAAATCTCCAAGAATGGAAATCTCAGCGAAAGGGTAGAGGGACAGAATGTGCTCCACTTTAGAAGTTAAGTAGTCGAAGAAATTACTATAGTCAGAAGAGTTAGGGGAGAGATAAACAGCACAGATGAATTTAGTTTGAGAGTGACTGTTAAGTCGTAGCCAGATGGTGGAAAATTCGGAAGACTCAAGAGCGTGGGCACGAGAGCAAGTTAAGTCGTTGCGTACATAGACGCAACATCCAGCTTTGGAATGAAAATGAGAATAGAGAAAGAAGGAGGGAACAGAGAAGGGGCTACTGTCAGACAGTTGTGTTTCGGTGAGGAAAAGAAGATGAGGTTTAGTAAAGGAGAGGTGGTGTTCCACAGATTGAAAATTAGATCTAAGACCGCGAATGTTGCAGAAGTTAATGTAGAAAAAGTTGAGGGAAGTGTCAAGGCATTTGTGGTCTTCAACAGGAGAAGTGTCCGACCTGGGGACATTTTGGTCCCTCCCAGAGGGGACTCCGAGGCGTTGTTTATTTTGGGTTCCATTTTTCTTTTAAATTTTGATTTGGAGTGAAGTGTGTATGTGTGGTAAGTGCATGTAGTTTTGTGTGAAGAAGGAGAGCTGTCTTTAGAGGGTAGGCTGTGACTACCCCCTTGAGTTGTGAGACACAAAGGGAAACATTCAACGAGATCACAACTAATTTTAATGGAAGGTTCACAGCACCTCCTGAACTAGTGCTATTAGATCTTACCGGGAGTAAGTTATTGTTTCGTTAGATGTCTACTACCTCCTCCCTGTAGATTATTTATATATATGTATATATATATATATATATATATATATATATATATATATATATATATATATATATATATATATATATATATATATATAATATACAGTAAGTTTCAGATAAATAACCTACAAATCGTTACCAAAAGTTTCATGTAATGAAAGAATAAACATAAAATACCAGTGATTACTGACATTACATCAATTAGTTTCAGTAGAAATACTGAAAACTCAACTAAATCATGGACACATTGCCGGCATGATACAAGTATTTGATATATCAACTGATATGTCACTGAGAACAATGAACTGACCCCGTTAAGAAGTTAACGTATTTTAACATATAAAACATGTTTTATGACAAACTTATTATTTATCTTCCATCAGTAATGCAAATTTACTCGTAAATTGCCAAATGGTAAATACAAAATTTCAATATATATATATATATATATATATATATATATATATATATATATATATATATATATATATATATATATATATATATATATATATATATATATATATATATATATATATATATATATATATATATATATATATATATATATATATATATATATATATATATATATATATATATATATATATATATATATATATATATATATATATATATATATATATATATATATATATATATATATATATATATATATATATATATATATATATATATATATATATATATATATATATATATATATATATATATATATATTCTTTGTCCCTAAAACCCTAAAACTAGAAAACTGAATATTCTGAGAAGGAAATGCAGCAGCGTCGCTGAAGTACAGAGCCACAGGTGGCCGAGACGTTTAATGTAGCTGTATAAATAAGCTTACTGTACCTCTTAAAGAGACATTGGTCTTGTGTTTCTGCAACTGAAATACAAGCGAAACAAACGACGAAGCAAAGCAGAAGGAACGACGACTACAAATAAAAGGACGTGATTTCCCATTTTGTTCTTCACGTGGCAAAATCATGCGGGGTCATGAGGCAAACATTTGCTCGTCAGTATCATGAGACAATTTCGTAATGTATTTTCTCAATTTTCTCATTTTCTTCTCTTCCTTCATCCTGGTTCAGTTCCACAAACACATAATTATACAATGACCTTTACCTTCCCACGAGTGTATTTTCGTTACTGAGAGAGAGAGAGAGAGAGAGAGAGAGAGAGAGAGAGAGAGAGAGAGAGAGAGAGAGAGAGAGAGAGAGAGAGAGAGAGAGTGACGTATCCTGGGTACAATAGAGGTGGAGGGGACTGATATGCTTAGAGAAAGTAGGTGAGTGGTACATAATGCAAGAGAAGGGAGGAGGAGGAGGAGGAGGAGGAGGACGACGAGGACGACGACGACGACGACGACGATGACGACGAAGACGAAAGCGAGGAGGAGGATGACAAGCTCGAAGAGAATAGAGAGGAGGAAAGGGAGGACGAAGAAAAGAAAAAGAAAAAAGAAGAAAACAGGAAGACAGGGTATGAAAACTAAAAGGAGATGAGAAGAATGGAAGGAAAAAAATATGGAAGGGAAAAAGAGCAAGAGTGAATGTGAAGTGGAAGAGCAAGAAGACGTTGAGAAAGATACGAAAGAAGAGGAAGAGAAACTTGTATGGATAAATGTAAAGAAGAGACACACAAAAGAGAAACGGAAGGAGTGAAGACGAAGAACAATGATAAGGCAACGAAGGAATGAGGGAAGAAAGAGACGAATCGAAAGTGAGTGCAGAATGCAGGGAAGGAAGAGCAACAAGAGGAGAAGGAGAGAAGCACAGTATTTTCCTTTTTTCTTAGTCCTATTGCTCACTAAAAGACTTCTCGTGTAAGAGTGATAAGGCGATAGTAGGAGAGGGAGGAGGTTGAGAGGATGGAGAAGGAGGAGGAGGAGGAGGAAGAGGAGGAGGAGGAAAAGGTGGTGGTGGTGGTAGTGGTGTGGCAAGGCAGTTCAGCGATATGTTAAAAGGAAATAAATACTCACGAGAAAAGAAATAGTGCCTTGAAATAACTGATTGATGTGTGTGAAATTATTACGTCTTTTATTTTCTTTCTTTCCTCTCATTTATCTTACTATTTCATGGAATTACATTAACTATATCAAGATACTGTCAGTTTTTGTATTATTCAGTCGAGGCTCGAGCCACCTTCATTCCTTTATTGTATCAACGGATCCACACATTTTGCAGTATGAAAACTCTCTCTCAGTCAAACACACACGTGACCGCCTTCAAAGCCTGCCGTCCATGCCAGGAAACATTGTTTCAAAATATCATTTTGAATCTGATTCTAAAATTCCAAATAGTTCGCAAACTATTTCAAACAATCTTTCATGTGCATTCATTTCCCATCCAGAAACGGAAACAGTGAATGAGTGAGTGAGTGAGTGAGTGTGTGTGTGTGTGTGTGTGTGTGTGTGTGTGTGTGTGTGTGTGTGTGTGTGTGTGTGTGTGTGTGTGTGTAAAGAATCTGACTTAATTCCTGTCCAGTTTTTAATCCAAAGTTCATGTGAACACACGTCACTAAAAAAAAAAAATAATAAAAAAATAAAGCACGAAATGAAGAAGCGAGGAAAAAAAAAAGAAAAACTTGGTGGCGGTGACGATGTATCAGGTACCAGTATAACCTGCACCATGTTGTCTACTGAAAAAAAAAGTTAGAACTCATTAAATTGCTACATCAATCTCCAGCATCGTGGGATGTAACGAGTGCATATTACAGAAGTAAATCCCCATAAAAGGCACCTATTTCAAAAAAATTTCCTCACCTATTTTTTTTTTTTTGCCCTTCTTTGAATTTATAAAAAAAAAAAAAAAAAAAATACCAAGTAAATTACCGCGGTTGCTGCAGCAACCTCTGCACTCATAGTAGACATGACGACAACTGAAATATGGAAAGGAAACATTGTTTGGGAATAGTTTTCAAATTGCTTGCTAACTGTTTGGAAACAGTTTACAAACTGGCTTCAAACATTTTTGAAACACGTTTTTCAAACAATATTTTCGAGTGTGAATAAGCCGAGTGGTGTCACTTACCTGATGTCCTATTACCCCTTCCTCCCATTCATATACACATTTACACAACATCTGAAAGCATCAACTACTCACACTAAATGCGAAACATCACATACGTTATCAAAATTAATAAAAACAGTAAGCAGAGGAACAACGAAAGCAGCACCACACGCACCAACACTAGGGACGAGAATTATAAAAAAAAAGAAACACCACCACCAAGAATACTACTAAACAAAACGACAGCAACAACAACAACAACAACATCAAAACAATAAAATACTGAAGAAAAAAAGAAAACACCGATGAAAAGAATGTTGAAGTAGTGGCAGTAGTAGTAGTAGTAGTAGTAGTAGTAGTAGTAGTAGAAGTAGTAGTAGTAGTAATAGTAGTAGTAGTAGTAGTAGTAGTAGTAGTAGATGTAGTAGTAGAAAATAATAACAATAAGAAAATGAAAAAGAACAAGGAGAAAAGAAAGTGAAACAAGACAAAGACTTTCATATACGTATTTCAATAAAATGGACGCGGATGCGTAGAAATAAGGAGCAACGAGTAATTGAGCTGTCAAGAGGCTTAACGACACACACACACACACACACACACACACACACACACACACACAGAGAGAGAGAGAGAGAGAGAGAGAGAGAGAGAGAGAGAGAGTGTAACCAGAACAGTAAAATCTAACAAGGACACCCACGGATGCCCACATCTCTCTGACGACTGAAATATTGGCTCCCTAAAACGTTTGTTGGCATCCTTCCCTTCCCTTCCCTTCCCTTCCCTTCCCTGGTCTTTCCTCTTTTCCGTCCCATCCTACTCCTTCCCTCCATATCCCTACCATCCTCACTCTCTTATCATCTCTCTCTCTCTCTCTCTCTCTCTCTCTCTCTCTCTCTCTCTCTCTCTCTCTTCCCTCCAGTCTATCTCTTCATTAGCACCTTTTACCTCCATTCTTCCTCGCCCGTTCTGGTACACTGGGGCCGTAAACACAAAATTTAAGTTTTAATTATTTTTTTCTTATCCATGACACTCGCCTCCACTGCACATCTCCTTCAGGCTACGGGTTTGCACGCCCCACACACACGCCGGGAAAAGCTGACGTCGTTCTGGAGGTCTTCTCTATTAACTAACAACGTGTCCATTAAGGGGAGTCTTCCTTAAAGCGTTTTCCTCCAGTGGTGTGTGTGTGTGTGTGTGTGTGTGTGTGTGTGTGTGTGTGTGTGTGTGTGTGTGTGTGTGTGTGTGTGTGTGTGTGTGTGTGTGTGTGAACTTTTTATAACATTATTTTTTTTAATCGGTGGACAAATTACGTTTTTTTTCATCACCTTACGAAACCTACTTAGTGATATGCATAAAACCTTATAATACAGTTACACTACAAAAACACACTTTTTTCCTCTCTTCCTCACTGTGGCATGGTGGTCAGCGGTCAGACGTGGATATCTTGGGCACCGGAGATTGAGTCTTAGTAAGCTATTTTTCAAGCCGTCAGTAAGTGGCTGAAGAAAAATACACCCCTATGCTTCCTATCAATCCTTCCTCCAACGGCGACTGCATTGGGAAGCTCTGGAGATAGGGAGATGAATTCATGCAAAAAGCTTCACTCTAAAAATCAGCTTGCACTACTACGGTCGAAGTCACTAAGCCTCAAGGAAGAACTGCACAACAATTTCAACACGTACAAAAACACACACACGCGTAACGTTTTTTTTTTTTTTTTTTTGTGTGTGTGTGTGTGTGTGTGTGTGTGTGTGTGTGTGTGTGTGTGTGTGTGTTATTCACCACGGTCGTCTGCTGTTCACCCAGCGAGCCTTTCCCTTACGGAAAGAGGTCAGAGCACGTAGTGACCGATCATCGGGTAAGACTGAGACCACAACACCGGGAAAGCGAGGCCACAACCCTCGAGTTACATCCCGTACCTATTTACTGCTAGGTGAACAGGGCTTACACATGAAGAGGCTTGCCCATTTGCCTCGCCGCTTCCAGGGACGAAGCAAATGGGCAAGCCTCTTAATGTGTAGGCCCTGTTCACCTAGCAGTAAAATAGGTACCGGATGTAATTCACCTCGGTTGTCTGCTGGTCACCCAGCCAGTCTTCCCCATTACGGAGCGAGCTCATAGCTCACAGACCGATCTTCGGGTAGGAATGAGACCACAACACACTCCACACACCGGGAAAGCGTACCTATTTACTGCTAGGTGAACAGGGGCCACTCATTAAGAGGCTTGCCCATTTGCCTCGCCGCACCGGGACTCGAACCCAGGCCTCTCGATTGTGAGTCGAGCGTGCTAACCACTACACTACGCGGTGTGTGTGGAGTGTGGTGTGGTCTCAGTCCTACCCGATGATTGGTCACTACGAGCTCTGAGCTCTTTCCGTAGGGGAAAGGCTGGCTGGGTGACCAGCAGACAACCGTGGTGTGTGTGTGTGTGTGTGTGTGTGTGTGTGTGTGTGTGTGTGTGTGTGTGTTGCGGAGGATGTTATACCCTTCCTCTAACTTTAACGTCATTACATCACCCTCTTCCTTCCCCGAATATTTCCTACTGTATTTTATTTTCTCGGCGTTTCTTCTTGTTTTTTTTTGTCTTGTTTTCCTATAACCCATGCACATAAGAAAAAAAAACACTTTCTATTCCTACAATATTTTCCTTTCCTTTCTCCTTAACTTCTTCTCTTTCTATTAGCACTCTCTCTCTTGCACTTTCCTTACAGCCGTTATTGTCACCCAAAACACTCCAGTCCTTTAGGTGCGACGAGCCCTTCACTCTCCCACTACTGGTTTCCCCTGCCGTAACTCAACTTGTCCCCTGTTGCCCTTTGTCAATCGAGCGACGTTGAAGGACGAGGCCATGTATGTTTGTCCCCGAACGAGTCCCAGGTCCCTCCGTTTGGCGTCAACTTAAGGGCCTCAAGGAGTGTTTTTAGTTTTCTCCAGTTTATTTATTTTCCCAGGAATACATCGATGGTTCAAGGATTTTCCAATGGCCAAGTAAAGTGTGTTGTGGGTGCTGGTAGTGTGTGTTTTCTTTTCATAGGGACAAGAGCCGAGTGAAAGAGAAGGGCTGAGGGTGCAAGATGGAGGAGTGTACTACGTAAGGTGGGCAGAAGTGGAGAGACGATGCGAGCTTTTGAGTGAAAGAAGAAAAGGTGGAGAAGGCGTCTTTTTTGGGCTGAAGGAGTGTCGGGTGCAGATGTTTGTCAAAGGTACAAAAATTAAAGGCAGGAAGAAAGAGGGTGGTGGAAATCGGTAAAGGGGAGATAGAGGGTGAAGATGAAGGAGGAGGAAGACGATGAGGGAGGAAAAAGAAACCGCGAATATTAGTTTGATACGCGAAGGATAAAAAGAAAAATGGGTATACATTGGAAGTAGTGGGAGAACTGTCAGGCGAAAGAAAAGCGGAAGAGGAGGAGAAGAAGAAAGAAAAAGAGAAATTGAGTAAATAGAGAAAGGGAAGGAAAAGGAGAAGGAGCAGGAGGAAAAGGCGGAGCAATACAAAAGAACAAATTCGCAGCAGCAGAAGCAGCAGTAACAGAACAACAACAATGCAGTAATATATAACAGGAGCAGCTGTAGCTTTAGTAGTGGTAATATACAGACAGAAATAATCGATATATCCACCATGTTTTCATGATACGTAAAAGAAAAGGAAAAGTATATCCATTAATGAATACAATGAATAGAAGTCATCACGAGACGCGAAAACAATTTATACCAGGAAGGAAAGTTAAAAGTATCGAATTCTAATCATTACTGTTATGTCCTTCAGGTAACTAGTTAATTAGAAAATGGCCGTCGTCATCCCATTACCAGAGGAAGGGGAAAGCAGGAGGAAAGTTTGAGGAAGATATTGAAGGAGAGCAGGAGAGAGAGAGAGAGAGAGAGAGAGAGAGAGAGAGAGAGAGAGAGAGAGAGAGAGAGAGAGAGAGAGAGAGAGAGAGAGAGAGAGAGAGAGAGAGAGAGAGAGAGAGAGAGAGAGAGAGAGAGAGAAAGCAAAATTACGAGACACAAAATTACACACACACACACACACACACACACACACACACACACACACACATACAAAAGCGGTGTTCATTTGTCACCATGGTTAGAATGCATAAAAGAAATATACGTATCGAGTGTAGCATGTCAAGAATTTGAATGTCGCAGACTTTTAACAAGAAGCAGTGGAACGGAAGCTAAGCTAAAAGAAACCTGGATAACGAAGTAATGTGGAAATGTATCATGCAGAGCTACTTATAACACTTACAAAATTATATGAAGAAGTTTATGAGATTGAGGAGTACCTTCCTAAACTTAATACAAACAATTGTATATTGTTATAAAAATTTCGGAAATAATAGGTTGCTAATTACTACTGGTAGACATAATCAAATAGATAGAGAGGAATGTTATTGTATTATATGTAATGACGTATTCAAAGGAGGTAAGTATCATGTTTTGTTACAGTACCAAAGTCTAGATATTCTTGAACTGAGAAGTTAATTTATAAGGGAATATTATACACCAGATCTAAATCACTTCTAATATGCTATCTTGAGGCAGAGTAGAAACGTAGCGCTATTAATAAAAATAAATATATTAATGTACTGTTAATATGATTTAGATAATGGACAAGTTCACATGTGCTAAACAGGTGCGGTGCTCCATACTTTATAAAAGAAGTCTGAGCAATGAATATTATTCTTTCTTTCACACACATACACTCTTTACTCTAGCATAAACTGGATTTTCTGTAGCTTTAATAAATTACTCGTGTTTCTTTTCCTCGGTCTCTTTACCTCTATCCTTTCTTCTTCTCTTGTTATCTTTTTCCTTCCTTTTCTTTCTTTCTTCATGTCACTTGGGCCACCTCCAGCTGGTGGCCAATACCTCCTCCTTCCTCTCTGTCTGTCTGTCTGTCTGTCTGTCTGTCTGTCTCTCTCTCTCTCTCTCTCTCTCTCTCTCTCTCTCTCTCTCTCTCTCTCTCTCTCTCTATATATATATATATATATATATATATATATATATATATATATATATATATATATATATATATATATTTTAAATCTTTTAACATTACAATATAGCATCATGAAATTTTGAAGGTATGAATTATTAGGCATACTCACACATTTAGAGTTGAATATTGGTTCTTGATTAACACCCACTTAAAAAGTTAATAAAACTTAATTTAGGGATAGAGCATTAACTGCTGAAATTCAATAATGGCCGTATGTTCCATTTTGTCTGGTTGGGCTGATTCCCTATTATTGAATCTCCGTAAGCTAGGGGGAGCACTGTGGTAAATTAACCGCCCGGACCCCTGCCAGGAAAAAACATTTGGCCGGCCAGCAGATGGAACGGTGGAGTGTTGGATTGGTGTTGTGGTGGAAGGCTTGAATCTTCCCCTGGTTCTTAGATTTAGACCCATATGTATTATACTGAATGTTAAACCCAGAAAGATGTTATCGAAGAACCTTATTGTAACGATATTATTAGTACAGCAGAAGTGTGCGGAGGACATGTATCTTTACTGAGTGATGTGCAAGAAGGGCAGGCACAAACAACGCTTGCTCCGATCAGGTCAAGCCGTTGTTTAAGCGTCTAGACTGATAATAAGTGGAAGAAACCTGAAGCCATTAAATGCGGGTCTGTGTGTGTGTGTGTGTGTGTGTGTGTGTGTGTGTGTGTGTGTGTGTTATGCATGCATGTGTGTTCACCTCGGTCGCCTACAGGTCACCCAGCTAGCCTTCCCATTACGGAGCGAGCTCAGAGCTCATAGACCGACCTTCGGGTAGGACTAAGACCACAACACACTCCACACACCGGGAAAGTGAGGCCACAATCCCTCGAGTTACATCCCGTACCTATTTACTGCTAGGTGAACACACCCCACACATTGAGAGCCTTGCCCATTTGCCTCGCCCCTTTTCGGGACTCGAACCCGGACCCTCTCGGTTGTGAGCTGAGCGTGCTAACCACTACAAAGTGTGTGTGTGTGTGTGTGTGTGTGTGTGTGTGTGTGTGTGTGTGTGTGTGTGTGTGTGTGTGTGTGTGTGTGTGTTTGCAGATGATTTTGGTTCTTTTTTCATTCATTCATTTCTTTAACGTTGGTCGCTTTTCTTTGTGTTAATTTCCTTTTTATATATATATATTTTTTTTTTGCTGCCTTTCTTTATTCAATTTTTATATCTATTATTAATTATCATATAATTTCTACATTGGCTGGACGAAGTCAGAGGTCTTGGATCTCTTTACTATTATTTTATTGTTAAGTTATTTATTTACTTATTTATCTATTTTCATTAGCTAGCGCCGTATTACTTCTTGTTCATATTTATCCTATTTCATTTTACTCTTTTCATTGACTTGACATATTTCCTCATCGAGTGTGTGTGTGTGTGTGTGTGTGTGTGTGTGTGTGTGTGTGTGTGTGTGTGTGTAATTCACCTCGGTCGCCTATTGGTCACCCAGCCAGTCTTCCCCATTACGGAGCGAGCTCAGAGCTCATAGACCGATCTTCGGGTAGGACTGAGACCACATCACACCAAACACACACCGGGAAAGCGAGGCCACAACCCCTCGAGTTACATCCCGTACCTATTTACTGCTAGAACAGGGGCCACACATGTGTTTCACTGTTTGATCTGCTGCAGTCTCTGACGAGACAGCCAGACGTTACCCTACGGAACGAGCTCAGAGCTCATTATTTCCGATCTTCGGATAGGCCTGAGACCAGGCACACACCACACACCGGGACAACAAGGTCACAACTCCTCGATTTACATCCCGTACCTACTCACTGCTAGGTGAACAGGGGCTACACGTGAAAGGAGACACACCCAAATATCTTCACCCGGTCGGGGAATCGAACCCCGGTCCTCTGGCTTGTAAAGCCAGCGCTCTAACCACTGAGCTACCGTGTGTGTGTGTGTGTGTGTGTGTGTGTGTATATATATATATATATATATATATATATATATATATATATATATATATATATATATATATATATATATATATATATATATATATATATATATATATATATATATATATATATATATATATATATATATATATATATATATATATATATATATATATATATATATATATATATATATATATATATATATATATATATATATATATATATATATATATATATATATATATATATATATATATATATATATATATATATATATATATATATATATATATATATATATATATATATATATATATATATATATATATATATATATATATATATATATATATATATATATATATATATATATATATATATATATATATATATATATATATATATATATATATATATATATATATATATATATATATATATATATATATAATTGGTCTTAGTTTATTGCCCGGCTTGTGAGTCTTGACGTTGCCGTAACAGTATCCCATTTCGTATTCGCCGAGTAATCAGTTGAGTTTGATGTCGCTGGTGGCATTATTTTTGGCTATCAGCTTGTTCATTACTACTGTTTATACGAAGGATATACCCGGGATATTGCCTTAATGGACGTAGTGAGTGCCCCCAAAAATACAAGGCGCCTATATAAGAAGAGCCCTCACACATTGCAGTACGTGGAAGCAAGTCCACGAAGAAATTGAGCGTTCATCTCAAGTTTTAGTCAACAACGGCTTTAGTGAAAAGGATATCCACCGACTCACAAGGAAAATCATAGACAGCGGGTACAACAACAAGAAAGAAAACGAGAAAATAGAAGAAATTGAGATTTTCTAAAAGCTGCATTCTCCACTGCATACAAAGAAGATGAGCGGATCATGAGGCAGATAGTAATGAAAAATATCAAACCATCAGATCTAGGCCTTATGATTTACACGGAAGTAAATAAGGGCTGGCCAACTAATTTCACAACAGAACATCTAATAACCGGACTTCAAAACAAAACATTCAAATTTACATTCACAAATGATAAATACACAGAAGAACAGATCATAAGGTTTATAAGAAAGGGAACCTTTAATCTATATAAATGCTGGTATACTATGGAAATAGATGAATTTCGAAAGATAAGAGGAGGACTAATTCAGGAACTCTCACCTCTGCAACAAAGAGATCCACGCCAGAGAAAATAATTCCAATTTAATTACAGACTAAAAATTATCCAACATAATGTTCTGAATTGGAAAACCAATAAACAATCACTGGTACTAACATATCTGTCTACCGATCCTGATATTATATAAATAAACAGTCATGGATTAAAATCAAATGAAGAAATGAAAATTTCAGGATATAGAATTTATAAAGTCAACTACAATGAAAACTTGCATGATGGTTCTGCAATTGCTGTTAAACATAATATTAAATATAAACTCTATGATGATTTTTACATTGATTTTCTGGCAGTAGAACTAGAAACAAGCCTTGGACCAATTATAATAGCCACAACGTATTTACCTCCAAGACGTCCGTATTTACCGTACCCAGACATACATAAGCTTCTTAGTAATAACATCCCAACTTACATTTTAGGTGACTTTAATGCGAGACATAACGTCTTTGGAAATAGGGGTAAAAACACAGTGGGAAAAAGTCTAATAAATCTTATAAATCAAGAAAAACTAATACACTTAGGTCCCCATTTCCCAACTTTTTACAACAATAATGTGTCAACCAACCCAGATAAAATTTTTCCAACAAGCACCATTACTTAAATTGCTGTAACATACCGGGAGACATAACCACTTCGGATCACTTGCCCGTAATTTTTTAACTCGCCACAACCCCATTTATCACAAAAAAAAAAAAAATGCAACTTATAATATACAAAGAGCGGACTGGAATCTTTTTCACCAAAAATTAAACTCTCAAATCACAACAACAAACCTAGAAGGAAATACCTCTGACCAAATTGAACATGCCACACAGAAATGGTTTAATGATGTGAAAAAGGCAATGGAAGTGTCAATCCCAAGATCATTCTACCAATATCAATATCAGTTGAGAAAAACTCCAGAGATAAGAGACTTAGAGGGATTGTTTAAAACTTTAAAAGAATCTGCGGAACTTTTTGGATGGACATTTCAAAGGTATAGGGAGTATTTAAGAATAAGAACAGAACTAAGAGAACGATGTAAAGAAGTCTATACTAAAAACTGGGATAACCAAATAAAGAACATTTCTGACAACAGTAAAAATAGTAAAAATTTTTGGAATAAAATTAAAGTTTTAAAGGGTATGAAGAACACCTATAATAACTATATGAAGGATTCGGAAGGGAATAAATATTATACAGATAGAGAGAAATGTGCCTTAATGGAAAATACATGGAGAGATGTTTTTAGAATTACAGCAGAAGAAAGATCATTTGATTTGCCACATTCACAACATATAGACAGGTATATCAACATTAACTATAATAGAGTAAACAAGTATCAAATCGTGGATCTTAGCAGACTCAACGAAAACTATCACACAAGGGAAATCACAGTTGAAGAAATAATATCGTATATTAACAGATAAAAAAAAGAAAGCTACTGGAATTACGAAAATTAATAAATTAATCTTAGAACAATGTACGCCGAAATCTTAGGAACAGCTAAAAAATATATTTAACGCATGTTTGTCTAATGGCTGTTTTCCTGACATTCTAAAACAAGCAATAATAAAATTTATACCCAAGAAAGACAAAAGCCCAAAACACCCCATTAATCATAGACCAATTTCTTTACTAGAAGTGCCGGGAAAGATTCTCAAAAAAATTATTTTAACATGCCTAAACACATTTTTGTCAGAAAATAACGTAATTAAAGAAAGACAACATGGTTTTAGACCATATAAAGGGACACATACAGCAATAACAACAACATATGAATACATTGCCAATGCATTGGCAGATAAAAAAAAACAAGTTTATATGGTCCTCAGAGATATAGCAAAAGCGTTTGATAAGGTATGGCACAATGGACTTCAATACAAGATACTTAGACTTGGACTTCCTAATATACTAGAAAAAATGTTATGCAATTTTTTGGATGACCGGAAAGCAAAAATTAACATCGGTAATGAATTTAGTAACAATATAAGTTTATTAAGCGGAGTACCTCAAGGTAGTGTATTATCACCTATACTATATACACTATTTACAAATGACCTCCCAATGCCCGAACACGGCTCAATAGACACTATGTACGCCGATGACATCACTCAAATAATAACAACTCCTAGTAAATCAAAGTTAATGATGAAACGTAAAGTAGAAAGAGAAATAGAGAGAATAAACAAATTTGAAAAGAAGTGGAAAATAAGAACTAGTGAAGAGAAATTCAAGATAATACCCATTGCACAATATAAGCAATTAAAAATTACAGTAAATGAAAATGAAATTGACACTACAAAATCTGGTAAACTATTAGGGCTGAACATTACATCAACAGGTTGTGTCAGTCATTTCACAAAAACAATACAGAAAGGAAACGGGGTGTTATCACAGCTAATGCGATTCCGTAACCTATCAACAAAAATAAAAACAATTCTAGTAAAATCACTAATTGTACCGGTATTAGAATACCCTTCTATTCCAAATTGCGTCGCATCAACATATCAGAAAAGAAAAATGCAAACCATTTTAAATAAAGCTCTTAAATTCATCCACTATAATGAACCAGAACAACTAAATACAGAAGAATTACATGAAAAATACAATATTACCCTTTGAATAGATCAACTTTTATCAAAGCACAAAAACTTGGGAAACGTTAAGAACCATAGAAAACGAAAAATATGAAGAACTAATTACTCAACGTAACAACACACATATGGTTTCCCAAAAGTAGTACAGTCATTGGAAAGATGCCACCACCAGCAATAATAACCAGATAATATCAAAAGGACTAACAAATAATGGAACGATGAGACACATCCGGGGTGTGACAGTATGGGGCGGTGACGGACTCGATGGGCACCGCCAGTCGTTTTCCCATGTTTTTATCTTATGGCTTTGTTTTCCATTTTATCTTTTTTTTTTTATCGTATGCAATTATTTTTTTAATTAGGCTGTGCCTCGTGGCCACTTGTCGTCCGCGCCGCTTCCGCTGACTACCTCGAAGAGAAGTAAAGGAGGCACGGAACGGGTAACGCTGAGTCCAATTACTCAGGTCAGTGAGACCAGTGTCTCAGGCACATAACGAACAACGCCTTGCACCTGAGTTAACCAGGTGTAATGGGACAGTGGGGTCAGTGCCTTGGGAACGTAACGGACAGATCAGGCACCTGGGACAGTGGGGTCAGTGCTTTGGCACATAACGAACAACGCCGGGTGCTGAGTCTCGGAGTCAGTTCCCCTTACTCTAAGTTACAAAAGTTATTAATATCCAATTTAAGTATCCACAGATTGGCCCGGATCTGCGAGGGAGCAACTCTGCCCGGACCTTCGAGGGAGCAACTCTGCCTGTCTATCCTTACCTTCTAACTTCAGATATATCCTTATTCCTTATCCTTATCCCTATCCTTATCCTCATCATTATCACCTATCTTCCATATGTATCACAAATAACATATTGTTTATATTATTTTATACATACAGCTTCATATGTATACTGAACAAATACAAGTATTAAGTTGTATGTGCTCACCAAGGGACAGTGTCACTGTGCCGGCAGTCTGTTCAGGTAGGGACTTAGCTGTGTTTCTCTTGGGGACTGACTGTCCCATAATGATACCAAGGAAAGCAAGAATTCTCTCTCTCTTTCCCCATTCCCGCCTAAGAAATGGGGTAGGGTAAGGTCCCCAAGAGTCCGGATTGATAGGGACAGATGTGTTTCTGCCGGCAAACCCGAGTGACTGGAGTCTATCTTTGCCTGCGTGTGTGTGCGAGTGGAATGAGCCAGTGTGATTTAGTATTGTTTAAAAAAAATAAATAAATAAACAAAAAAAATAGAGATAAATAAATAAATAATGAAATAATAAATAAATTAATAAATAATTAAATAAATAAATAAAATACAAACAATAGCAACGTGGTCAAGCCCACAATCTATCTTATCTCCCACTGTTTTTCACCCCTTCTCTTCCCATCCACTTTTTCTTTAGCTAACCACCTATCTTTTTCTCCCCCTTCTTTGTAAAAAAAAAAAAAAAAAAGATCACAGCATTTCCTCTGACACCAGCAGAAGAGGTACGCTACTGAGGAAGGATCACCAGACCCGGAATCGCGATTTAGCCAATATATATATATATATATATATATATATATATATATATATATATATATATATATATATATATATATATATATATATATATATATATATATATATATATATATATATATATATATATATATATATATATATATATATATATATATATATATATATATATATATATATATATATATATATATATATATATATATATATATATATATATATATATATATATATATATATATATATATATATATATATATATATATATATATATATATATATATATATATATATATATATATATATATATATATATATATATATATATATATATATATATATATATATATATATATATATATATATATATATATATATATATATATATATATATATATATATATATATATATATATATATATATATATATATATATATATATATATATATATATATATATATATATATATATATATATATATATATATATATATATATATATATATATATATATATATATATATATATATATATATATATATATATATATATATATATATATATATATATATATATATATATATATATATATATATATATATATATATATATATATATATATATATATATATATATATATATATATATATATATATATATATATATATATATATATATATATTCTTTTTTTACCAAGTCGCGTCCTAAATTTCTCTACTCTGTACCTTCCCTCTTAAAGCAGCATTCTCTCTCTCTCTCTCTCTCTCTCTCTCTCTCTCTCTCTCTAAAAATCGTTTCCCATTAAAATCAAATGAAGAAAGGGAGACATTTTGCAATTACCCTGCAGAATTTGCAGACGCTTCGGCTCCTGCAATTTTATCTCCAATCTCTTACTTGTCCTCTTTTCCAGCCAATAAACTATCTTTTTTCTATATCTCAAATCCATTCGAAACATTTTATTTTATTTTTTCAGAAACTTAGCCAAACTATCTTCATACTACAGTCTGCCTTCTTACATTTTCCTTCGTGGCATCTTCCCAATCTTTCTTATCCTTTCATTTCTGCATCTTTAATAATCAGCCGTATCGCATAAATTTTCTTTATCCCCTACTTTATTTTACTCTTCCTCTTTTCTTTTTCTTTTTTCTTTTCATCGCTTTTCCATTTCTCTTCTTAATGCTTCTCATCCTCCTCCTGCTGCTGCTCCTCCTCATTTCACCCGCTGAATTCTCTTCCCTCCTCTTGGTTGTGTTCCAGTTCCTGTGGCTGTTTCAGCTTTTGCTGCTACTGTTGTTCCTCCTCTACTCCCTTCTCCTCCGCCACAAGGACGTGCCCTTTAACGAATAGCCTTACTCGTCGACAACTGTTTTCTCTTTTCTTAAGCCGTCAAGTTTGGCGTAGGATTCAGATTCTTGTTAGTGCAAACGAAAAACGACCTCAATAAGAGGCATCGAAGACGGAGAAACTTTAACATTCATACTCCGCCTCCAGAATATAATTGTTCCTGTTATGGAAGTCAAGCAAAAGGGTATCTCCTCCTCCTCCTCCTCCTCCCCTTCCATGGCCACCATCTCATAGCAATAAGCAAACGCTGCCAAGGAAACGATAAAATCATTAAGATACACCAAAAATTAGACGCAGCAAGTGCGTTACACATTGGTGCGCCGCACTTGCGTCAGAGATTGGATGAGTTCTGCCCGCGTGACAAGGCCTGGAGGCTTCCCTTCATTGGCAGGCAGCGAGGACATTCCCTGTAAAGAACTCCTAAATCTGCAACACGCAGAGGGTCGGCCATGTAGAGCAAGGGCAGAGATGTGGCAGCAGGTGGTGAAGGGCCTGATGCCGGGTGTCGGGAAGGACGGTAATGAGGTGTCGCATCTGACCTCCCGCCGCGACAGTGACGGATGAAGAAAGGTTCGAGTAAGGCAGAAGGCGGCGTCACCCGTTCCGGCCCGCCTGATGGCTCAATTAATTTCCCGAAAAGGAAATAACGCCCTGCACTCCACGTGTCCCTAACATAGCGGCCGATGGAGGCTATCTATTTGTTTCTCCAACACGAAACAATATCGATCCAGGCTTAAAATTACCTCAGCACTGTTATTAGTGTTTCCGTGTTAAAACAGCTCTCAGGAGGCTGGAGGAAAGGGAGGGTGGATGAGGGCTTTTCAGGGTGCTGCAGAAAATTGTGCTTTTGCCGGTTAGCTAGGTAGCGCTATATGAATCATTAAAGTCGAAAGGATGAAAAGAAACTCAGCAAGAATGAAATTTTTGCCTTCAATTTTCTTAAAGAAGGCTTACATGGTCTCACATTCACACGGTTCACATGGTCACTCATTTACGAGCAAAACCAATCAATATAGTTTTATGCCTCACGTCACGGAACAGTAGCCGGTCCAGATGATGGTCCATTTTGGCATGACGAAAGACTATGGTACATGTATATGCACCCGAGTTATCCACTCAGATCGCGACACTCAGTGCGATGTGATGATCCGCGGCCAGCCTTGCTGATGGCTCGCCGTGATTTAAGTGAGAAATTCCGTTGATTGAAAGGATGGCAAGGATATTGACAAGTCAAGAAAACCATAAACAGACCGTCAGGATGGTACACTAAAGCAAAGGGTTAGGTGCAGACAAACAATCAACCTGGAAGATGGATGGGAAGCAAGGTAAGTCGAAACAACAGCAACAAACATATACACAGAATTTGGGGATGGACAAAAAAAAAAAAAAAAATAAATAAATAAATAAATAAATAAATAAATAAATAAAAAATAAAAAATATATATATATATATATATATATATATATATATATATATATATATATATATATATATATATATATATTTGATATTCTATAATGAACAGAAAAAAGAATAATGGGAAAAATCTATTGCTAAGCTTGTCCGCGAGCACTGAGAAAATGGAGATAGATGACCCTTCCATTCCTCTGATTTGCCTCTCTTGTTCGCCTTAGCTAACCAGGATGTCATACTGATGTTACGCTAGTGACACTGAAGATACACACACACACACACACACACACACACACACACACACACACACGCGGATGATTTATACAGGATTTCTGTCATTCAAATGAACACCAGTGAATCAAACGCAGTTTTTGAGAGCTGAGAAATTAACTATGTACTCTAAACATATTTCTGAGGTTGTGATAACAATACTCATGTTGGCACAATTGGAGCTATGGGAAAATGAATAGCACTTGTATTGCCGCCCACCGCACCGATATTAGTATGGTCTCTGAGGAAAGGAGCGGTTGTGTGAGCGGTGATAAAATTAGAGTTCCCTGTGATGAAGAAAATTGTCATAACATAATATTATCTGACCAAACTTTCACTGTTCAGTACCTGTTTTCTCAGCTTTGTAAAGAACACTACTTTTTTTAATTGGCCATCATATTACTGTATCAATACACACCAAGCTCTTCAGAAAGCCATTACTGTTATTCGGTGTGCATATTACACCAATTACGATTTTTCTATCTTCTTTGTCTCTTCAACCGTGTGCTCTATCTCCTCCGTCAGCAAATGTTGGTTTAGGTGAGTCTAAAGGAGGGGCATTAGCTATGTAAAGTGTTTCACTGGACACACACACACACACACACACACACCAACCCTCACGAGGGATAGACGTGTGGCACTGGCTCTCCTGCGAGCTGCCTCGACCAGGTTGTTGGCCTCTCCTCTCCCCACTCCACCCCCGGAGCGTTAGGCTAATTCTTAGTATCGTTAGAATCAGTCTCGCCATGGTATGTTTTCTGTGCATAAGTGAACATTGTCAGAGAGTGTGCGCCAGTACAATCTAGACAATGTGTTCCCCAGTCCTTCGCTACGGACGAGACTACTTTCTCCGACACAGGCGAGAGGGGCGGGTTACACATCACCTAACATAATCCAGTGCTTAAAAACACTCACTGAACACATAATAAGCACAGCAGATGCTCTCAGAACGCAGTATCCTGCTGCGAAGCTGGTGATATGCGGAGATTTTAACCATCTAGATACGAGCGAAATACTACACCAGCTAAAGCTAACACAAATAGTTGAATTCCCCACCCACCAACAAGCAAAACTCGACCTTATCATGACCGATCTAAGTCAGCATTACCAATATCCAGAGCCACAAGCCCCCATAGGACGCAGCACACACCTCTCCATTCTGTGGTCCCCCACACCCACCTCCTCGGTCCATCACACAACGGTCACCAAGACTCACCGTCCCATGCTTGACTCAGCCATGAGGGAGTTTGGGCAATTGGTGACACACCACTCACGGACCGAAGTATTGCAGGTGGAGAATGTCCACACCAAATGGCATAATTTTGTTGCCACCACAAGTGAAGCCTTTAACCGCTACTTCCCAGCAAAGAGAGTCACACTGCACCCATCTGATGCCCCGTGGATGACACCCAGCGTCAAAAGACCCATAAGGCAGAGAAACTGGGCATTTCACTCTTACCCAGTTCAGTACTTTCAGGAAACTAAGGAACAAAGTGATACGGAAAAATTAAGACCGCGAAGGCAAGTTATTATCCAAACAAAATTCACCAACTCAAACTCAGCAACAAGAGACAGTGATATGATAAGATTAAGGCTTTGTGTGGTCTACAAAAGCAGTCCCCTCGCCCTCTTCCCTGTACCTCACACCTCCCCACTGACGCAGCGGCGGACAAGATAGATTCTCACTTCGCCATGATCTGTCAAACATTCCCACCCTCCACTCCTCTCCTCTCCCTTCCTACCTCCCCGGTCCCTCCCCTTCTCCCACCGTCTAGGTCATGGATGTTAACAAGAGGATTCTAAAACTTAAACCTCGCTCCACCACTCCTACTGATCTACCCATCAAGATTTACAAAGAATTTGCTCCAGAACTAGCCACTCCTCTCTGCTCAATAATAAATGCATCTCTTTCTCAGTACTCATGTCCAGTGGATTGGAAAACATCATTTGTCACACCTATCCCCAAGCCCGGAGTCACTCAATGACTTCAGGCCAATTTCTATCACACCCATTCCTAGCCTCATGTGTGAAGACTTTGTGTTCGACTGGGCATACAACAAAATTAGTAACTCCTTAGACATACAGCAATTTGGCAACATCAGAGCCACCTCTACCTTTCAGTACCTAATCAGCTTTCTTGACTTCATCCACAGTCATCTGAATAAACGAAACACCTCTCTCGCTGTCGCTTTTGTGGACTTCAGGAAAGCTTTTGATCTGGTTGACAACATTGTTGTTATCAACAAAGCCATCAGACTGGGCCTGCCCCCTCATCTGACAGCATGGCTCGCCGACTTCCTCACGGGAAGACAGCAAGCTATCCGCTATCAGAACTACATATCCTCCTTCCAACAGCTGATATGTTAAGTTCCCCAGGGCACCAAGATGGGTCCACTGTGCTTCCTAATACTGATTAATGACGCTCTCACCAACACCCTTCATTGCTGGAAGTATGTTGATGACTGTACCGTGGGCGTGCCAATCGATAACAAAAAACCCAAACTATCAGCACTTCAAGCAACACTGGAACAACTACAGCAGTGGACGGAGGAAAACAAAATGACAATCAGCCACACCAAAACTGTGGTAATGCATGTCTGCACCTCGTCAGCGGCAGTCCCCCGTCGCCAGCTCACCCTGGGCCCTCATCCCCTCCAAGTGGTTCGGTCGGCCAAGCTGCTTGGGGGTCACAGTGGACGACCAGCTGACATGGAGGCAGCATATCATCGCCACAGTTAGGGCGGCGGCCTACAGACTTTACATGCTACGCAGACTCAAATCACTGGGCACACCAACAGAGGAATTAAAAGGGGTATACCAAACCTTTATTCTGCCAAGACTCATGTATGCCTCACCAGCGTGGTCCTCCTGTCTCACCGCCACTCATCGACAGCAGCTCGAGAATGTACAAAAGAGGGCATGCAGGATCATCCTTGGCCCTGCCTACACTAACTACGACCACGCCCTGACCACTCTGAACCTTCCCAGACTGTCTAACAAACACCGAGAAGCCCTGTTGAAACTGGGCAGAAGCCTACTACGTCATCCAAGGCTAAGCCACCATCTCCCCCCCGCCACCCTTCACCCTGTCCACACCACACGTCACAACAACGTCCTCATGCCCACGAGGGCCACTAGGACTGACGGCTATAAAAACAGCGCCATACCCACCATGGTACAAGCCATAAATCACTAGGCTAGTATACTAATCATAAGCAACCCCCATCCCCCCACTATGTATATTTTCAGTATGCATGTACTGCAATTCCTAATAAACCGTATATCATTATCATTATTATTTTACACATACACATACACACACACACACACACACACACACACACTACGACAGATAGGTAAAAGACAGGCAGCCATCTGTTTTCAATTCCATTTTAGCTGCAGACTCTAGTTTGGTTGAAGGTACCTGTTGTTTTTTTCTTTTCTTTTTTTCCCTAATACTCTTACATGGACTTTCAGATGCAGTTCAGTTTTTCTCACTTCAGTGTTCACCAAGTGGCGTTTCATTGTCAACTTGGTTACCCTCAGGCTGAATTCCTTCCTCCAACCTCACGGCATCGGAAAGCCTTTCCTTGGCAAGTATCAATAAAGACGCTAGAGTTAGCGGGTTCTTATGCCTATAAAGGAGAGAATAAAACCAGAGTTCCTGCAACTTTTTTTCCAGTTCAAACTAACACCCTTCTCCCTGCTCTATATCACTTCGCTTATTTTATTTACTCGCCACTTTAACAACCTAAGGCGAGGACAAAACCTTATACTGAGAAACCGCGTCGTGTCCCCATCTTGGACTGGCGGGACAGAAGTGTCACGCAAGGCACGTTCCCTCGTGGCTCTCACCCAGCTTGCCCATTTCATCCCGCCTACACAGTTACTGGAGAATTAAAAATAGAAAAAAAAATCCATGAACACGGTGTGTGTGTGTGTGTGTGTGTGTGTGTGTGTGTGATTCACTGTTTGTTTGATCTGCTGCAGTCTCTGACGAGACAGCCAGACGTTACCCTACGGAACGAGCTCAGAGCTCATTATTTCCGATCTTCGGATAGGCCTGAGACCAGGCACACACCACACACCGGGACAATAAGGTCACAACTTCTCGATTTACATCCCATACCTACTCACTGCTAGGTGAACAGGGACTACACGTGAAAGGAGACACACCCAAATATCTCCACCCGGCCGGGGAATCGAACCCCGGTCCTCTGGCTTGTGAAGCCAGCGCTCTAACCACTGAGCTACCGGGCCGTGTGTGTGTGTGTGTGTGTGTGTGTGTGTGTGTGTGTGTGTGTGTGTGTGTGTGTGTGTGTGTGTGTGTGTGTGTGTGTGTGTGTGTGTGTGTGTGTGTGTGTGTTTAGTAATATTTGAAAACAACGAAACACACACACACACACACACACACACACACACACACACACACACGGGTCTTGTTTCTACTCAAGTTCGTTTCCAGGTACTAGTGGGACTGGTGCTCTATGGGCATCGGTCTCATTGAAAAAATAAATAAACCGTATCATACTTTCCATAAAATAAAACCATAGCCATTAATACTATACGTACATTACCATCTCTTTCCGTCTCCAAAAAAGAGCAAATGACTGACATTGAACATCACTGCAGTAGCACTAGATTTGCGGAAAGCTTTCCGTCTAAAGGTAAAGGAAGATCACTTTATTATCAACATCAATAAACACACTTAACCAATATAGCACTTTTTTGTAGTAAGAGCATCGGCCAAGAGCAACAAAACTACAATAAAAAGCCCCACAGAGGTGCCGGATCCTAAATGAGGTTAGGTCTGGTGTGAGTGACGTACCGTGGGTGTGTCAGGGTACATGCTGATGACACTGATAAATATTGTGTTGCGTGTTGCTGACAGCTGGCAAGGATGATGCTTTATAGGTAATAAATAACACGTTCGCGCGCATGTACCCACACCCACCCACATACACACACACACACACACAAGTGGGTGTACTCTTGCTGTCCGGATGAGGGTTACATCATCTATTCATACAAAAGGAGAGTGTCACAATTTCTTCCGTTCATAATCTGGAGTATTTCATGTCACTCTATCGTTAATAATGAGTCTGTTCGAGAGCTATATAGCATTAATTCCTAACCTTTGACAGGGTAATGAGATCCGAGCGACTAACATATCTACATGTGCGTAGGCATTCCCGTGATTCCAAAATGTTGACGAAATGGGTTTTTTTTAATAGTCGGTCTGCGAGAAAATAACCTTTCAAATTAATGCACAATAATTTGTTTCCCTAACACACTTTCCTTTGCCTCTTTGCTTCAGAACTGATATCACATAACAGACCCAACACTTGCAGAACTGATCACTTTACCTCTGACTAATCGAATCACATTCAGTATGAAGGGCACGAGGAGGAGGCGCACCGGAGGGCGCGGCCACATCTCATAGTTGATGACACAAGTAAGGCTTGGGACGGTGCCCGAGACCTTTGTCTTTTTAAGCAAACGAGTATTTCGAAGATAACTGCATTTCATAGCGGAGAAATTCAGAACAAAGTACGCAAAAAGTTTTCAATATTATTGCTAACCAAACGCCAAGCAAAACCTAACCTAACATTATTTTAACTTGTATACAAAATGTAGCGAATCGTCGGTAACGCTGCTCAGCAATAACAACAACGCTCGTCTCAGCCGCCGCTACTGCCGCCGTTAAAGATGTAATTTAAGTATTTTCATATATTTGTTTATGTGATTTTTTTGATTTTCGACCTGTTTTCCAAAGCGCGTTATTTGATTTAATGATCTCCTACCCAAAAACCCCGATTTCCCAAAGGTTCCTCCAAGTTAGTTGGGGAAGAAAGAGATGTAAGCATAAGTTGAAAAATTCATTGCTTGAAAAGTACGCATTTGTGAAGGAAATGATGTAGGCCATCAATCAATACACTACATATCTTACCAAAAATACAAACTACATCAAAAAATAATTAGTTGGATGGACTGAGAATTGTCCGTTATTATTATTAAAAGTGAGAAATTTATACATACATCTGTGAAATTAAAGGTTTTCAATGATCTAAGTGTGTGTGTGTGTGTGTGCACTCGTCACCCTATCCCATCAGCCAGCTACTCTCTCACAAGTGGCCGAACCAGCAAACAGTAGTGACGATCAGGAACCATTGCAGAGTCGTAATTCACTTGCAAAGATCACCTTCCAACAATGCGTGACACCAGTGCAAGGTATTCGTACGTACACTATAACGGAAAACAGTAGCTGGAAAATAATCTCATGGTGGGCGACAGGCTTGGGAAGCAGCGTTAGTGACGTAACAAACTGTCCACTTATCCTCAATTAATTTGTGCAGACGTGTTATGAAACAAACCGTACCAAAACACGGTGACTGCGCTGAATACAACAAACATTTCATACCTCGCTTCTATTGCTTCTCGTCGCCGCCACGTAGGAAATGAGGCAAGTAACGCCAGCAAGCCTACAGCACCAGACTCTTCGCCGCAAGCGCTCACCACCCACGCCTGCTGGCTCCTCACAGCAATGTCTGCATCATAGAAGCTAGAGTCTAAAGCTTCCTTGATCTGCACTACTGTCACGTATGATGAACGATCACTACACAAACTAATGACACTGGGATACAATTACTGTGGTGATTAACTCGCTATTCACATCTCCACGTGAGAGCGCGGCGCCTCAAGTAGTGACGCCAGTGTGTGAGGTGCGGGACCTACGCCTAGCCAATCTGAGACTGTAAGTTGTCAATGCTCACTACTTCAAATCTTGCTAATACCAGTCTCTATTTCTGGTATGGTCACTTTATTGCCGCAGTGTGTATACGGCAAGGATAACATTACATTGTTTACTAAAAAAGTATGCAAGCATGGCACGTTTATAAAAGGCACATTTCTGCTTGGTTTCGAACAACGCTGATTCGAACCTATAACCTCAAACGTCACATTGCCAGTTTCACTACCAAACTGCAGCAGCAACAACACCAATAACAAAACCAACAACAACAATAACTACAGTAACAACAACAACAACAACAACAACAACAACAACAAAACAATAGCAGTGGTAGCATCAGCAGCAGCAACAACAGCAACAGCAACAACACACACCACGAAGACCAATAAAAAGTTCCCAACAAACCTCCTTCCGAGACAAGACGAACACAACTCAATGGAAGGGAATTGTCGTGTATCTATCTATGAGCCACTGGAGGACAGCCACGCGTTGCTGACTTCTCCATAGAAAAGTTTTAAGAAAAAAAGTCTGCTACCGTTTTTTTCTATCATATAAAACAAGACTCGCCTAAGCGTTTTAGCGTTTCACTTTGGCAGGAGAAAAAGGACACATTTTTCCACTTCGAAGAAACAGACGACGCACTATTTTCCTCCTTTTTTCTTATTATTAATGTTCAGTTTCTTATACTAAGGGTATACCGGAAAAATAAATAACTTTGTATCCATCGAAAAACTACACAGGATGAGTTTATTGTTCATGGTGGTAGTGGCGGTGGTGGTAGTAGCGGTGGCAGTAGTGGTGGTGGTGGTGATGGTGGCGGCGCGTGTGTCAGCGGGCGGTGAGAAGAAGGGATGCTTACGTTTAAGGAAATTACACACCTTTTCTAAAGTTTCATTCATGCTCTTACTCGTTCCTTCTCACTACGTACAATATTTTGGCATTTTACATCAGATAATATTGGCAAGTTAAAAAAAATAAAGTAGGTAAATACCGTTGCTTACGCTTAATTTTTTTTTGCTACACATTTCTGCTATTCACCGCTCTGCCAGGCGCCTGGAGGGTATAGCGAGGATTTAACCAGGAGCCAGTATATAAAACATGAAATACAAAGTTTAGCATTGTGAGAATTATTGGAGTATACAATTCACGATATAAAATATGTAATACAAAGTTTACCATTGTGAGAATCATTGGAGTATACAATTCATATGCTCCCACGGGTTTTCATTATTTTGTGTTTATTATTTATTCACGATTTTTATTAGAATGTTGATAAAAGTAATTAATCCATGACACAAACTGTTGCATATTCTTAAGAAGTTTGTAAAAATGAAATGCCTAATCAATATTTTACGATATGATACATATACGAATTTCTTTTTTTTTATCAATTCTTCTCTCTCTCTCTCTCTCTCTCTCTCTCTCTCTCTCTCTCTCTCTCTCTCTCTCACACAAATACGTAGCCTAAATGGTCGAAATTCCAGCCTACGTCGCATCATTTCATGGTTGAAGTTACATGAAAGGCTTTGATTCCCCCTCCCTCCCCACCACTACCACGCTAATTACGTGTTCTCAGGTGGCTTTGGATGAAGGAGGCAACTAGTTACACCAGACCTGATTGTAGGGGGTATGAAAGACAGGAAGGGATGAAGAAGGGTGCAGTGTTAAAAGGACGGTTCGGTAATGCGAGGAGGGAGAGGAGGAGGAGGAGGAGGAGGAGGAGGAGGAGGAGGAGGAGGAAAAAAATATTCTTATGATGACTTAGGTAGGTTGTGTGGAATAATATGAACATAAGAACATGAAAAAAGAGGAAAGCTACAAAAGGCTGTCAGGCCTACACATGGCAGTCCCTGTATGAGAAAACTCCTTAATTCCATCTATCATCCCTTTCCATAAATTTATCTAATCTTCTTTTTAAAGCTCGGAAGCAAGGAAGAAGTGGAATAAAAATTGAGGCAAAACGCCCCGGACGCCTTCTCCGTCGAGAAACGAACACCTTTCTGTGATGATGAACCGAACAACCATATTGACGACCAGACAAACGAAATCTAAATATATCAATCAACAAGAGCAACGGTGAGTGACTCGTTGCAACTCTCAACACAGAGACAGAGGGAGGGAACTGAGGAAGGATTGTCGAACAATACGAGCCTGTCTGGTGGATGTAGTGTCTCGAATTGACTTGTCGCAACCCACCTGCAAAGAGGTAAAGTAAAAAAAAGTGAGGAAGAAAGACAGTCAGACAGCAAGAGGAAAAAGCTCAAGGATGCAGTGCCGCTAGTGGCCATAACCTCCAGCAAGGAAGCAGCGGAGAGAGAGTGAGTCAGGCGGTCAAACTCTAAAAGGAAAAGATTGTCGGATACAGTAACACCGAGTGACTCGGCGCTTTTCCTTACATACAAGCAGAAGGGAAGTGTGGTTGGAAGACATTCCTTCATAGCAAGACACCTTCGTGCGTTAGACAGCCAACAGATGACAATGGACACGCTATACCAGCATATAAAGACGAATTAAATCAAGCGATATCCTCGCTTGAGAAACCTGGGAATCAGCAGCCTTCTTGTTCAAAGGAACATACTATCACACAAAATATACTGAAGGCACATTCCCGTTTAAGAGAAACGGGAGCACCATCGTGTTAGTATCCAGGGCTTCCTTTCCCATGCGAGGCATGACATGCATAGATGTACCAGTTCAGGATACAAGAGTCGCCCTAGGGCGCTGGGGGCTACGGGTCACTCATTGCAAGACTGTGAAACACAAAACTTTCCTGACTCTGGTGGAAAAAAAACTTTAACACTCCAGGACGATACAGTCATCAATACTAAAAAACTGCATAAACGTTGGTGTCTATACTGAGACTCTGCAGCTGAATACTGGTTCTGTAAGTAACTGCTAAACTATACTAAAATCTTAGGACATGTGAGTGTTATCTTGCAGCTCACTCGAATTTTGTTGGGAATTTTAAAGAAACGCCCCACGCATAGCATCCTTAAGGAAGATAATGTCTGCGTTTATTTTGAAATCAACGGCCTTTTGGTGACCGTGACAGACCCAGATAAAGTTCAACTAATTGGCACCCACCATGTCTACTATTCTGCCTTGTAAACAGACAGATACTCGTGGTGCGGGGACAATGATGTGTACAGGCTGGTCATCTTGATCCAGAGAAAACTACACTTGCGAGGAGAACCTTGAAGCAACTCAAATGCAAGAGGTTGTTGCAGTCTGTCCGGCACAGCGAAACTGTTACAGTCGTACGTGAAATTTACTGCTTTGTATAAACAATGACTCTCACTTGCATGAAAAAAAGAAATTACATTTCTGTGAGTTTGCAATGGTGCTGTGAAACTAATTATTTTTAATTCATTTTTTGTCAACTTTATACTAACCCCGCCATTCAAATTCTCGATCGTCTGCACTTTCTGTCTACAGTGAGCAGACACAATTCCGCCAAATTGGCTTCAGCCATGTGTCTTGTCGACCACAGACGATCCTAAATAAGAATCAGTTCTGTAGAACAAGAATGGATGCCTTCACGGCCATGTCGCAAGGTATAAAATTCTAGAATACCGGTCATCTTAATGACCCAAAAAATAATCTCAATTTTCTTTGCGAATTGTGACAATCGTAGATGATCATTGAATCATACTCTAGCAAGAATGATCTTTTCTTGGTGAACTGGAGCTCAAGTATAGATTAAGAAACAAAGACTTTCAGAATGTTGTTATCAGTCAATTTATGCAAAAAAATTTCTACCATGGAGGTTGTGAATCCATGATTAAGGATATGTGCAACTGCTAGATGATATTGATACCTTTAATATTTTGGAAATCTTAAATTCCTTTGGGTGTTTTAATATTATTCTGTTATACTTGAGCTTGGAGGTTGACGATAACTTGTACATGAAGAACGAACAAAAAGCCAGGAAAACCGTACATCACGGAAGACAAGCGCTAATGTGACGTCCCCCTATACTGAATCAGGAAACACGATTTGACGGTAAAGTGGAAAAACATAAAACGAATATCGTATATGGAAGTGAGAAGATGAAACTTGGGGGAACTAATTGATAAGTGAAAAAAAAAATCTTTAAAAGAAGTGAGACCTGATCGTCGGAGATGCGGTATGAGAGTGGCTAGATGGAATGATGGTGCCTGGAAGAGATTGAGTGAGTGAGCGGGATGTGGAAACGTTGGTAAATTGTGAGAGCAGGGAGAGAGGGAGAAAAGATATAGAATATGGGAAAGGAAAGAGAGAGAAAGGGAAGAAAAGGGATATTTATAACATGGAGTAGCGAGAGAGAGAGAGAGAGAGAGAGAGAGAGAGAGAGAGAGAGTGTGGTTTATGAGGCGGAGAGTCACCTGTAGGGAACAGGAAGGTAATTGAGGTCGACGGTGCAATTGTCTTCATTCCCAATTAGATTTTGGATACGAAAATGGAGTATCACTCTCTCTCTCTCTCTCTCTCTCTCTCTCTCTCTCTCTCTCTCGCTAGTAACAGTCTTACTCAGAAGTGAAGATGATAAAGAGAATTGGAGAAAGGACACATTAATATATGCACGGCACCAAAACAATTCCAGCGGCTTATAATGGAACACCCCAATCTCTCAGTAGACCACTCCTGGGGGAAATCTTAAGTATAGCAAGTGTTATGTTATTCTTGAAGACAATATGAGAAAAAGTTAAAAGATTGGATTATACGTGAAAAAAAGAAAAAGAAAAAACAGGAATACTCACGTTGACCGTAAACTTGTGCGACGGTTGTATGTTGATGGGCTGCTCGCGCTCCGTGGGCACGTAACGGTAGAACTCAGTGCCGTTATGGTACCACTTGAGAGAGTAGAGACGGGTGGCGCTCAGGTCGTAGGAACAGCTGAGTGTTGCCTTTCCGCCCGCGAATGAATAGTGGGGTACGTCCACTGAGCGCAGCAGGTCCCGTGCGGCCCCTGTGGCACCTGCGAAACACCAAGCAGTGAAGGTTAGTTACGATGTTGCGCACACACACAACACACATACGCACACACACACACACACACACACACACACACACACACACACACACACACACACACACACACACACACACACACACACACACACACACACACACACACACACACACACACACACACACACACACACACACACACACACACACACACACACACACACACACACACACACACAAACACACACTCGCCTTAGGAATTAAAAGAAAAACAATGATTAAGGCGAGGGAAAAGAAACAGCAAAAGGAGAACGGAAGTTACAAAATAAAGAATACGCATATTTTTCTATTTTGCTTTATTTTTGCCAGTTTACATAAACACACATAATGGGTAATTATACTATACGAAACTCCCCCGTGATTACCCACAAGGCTGTCCGGACTTTGCAATCAATAGCCGGTGGCGAGGCTCTGGGTGAGCTCGGCGCTGGCCGAGGCAATGAGGCCACAGGAAGGCCCTTTGAACTAGGACAATGAGGCAGTAATTAAATCATGATGATTACCTGTCAGACCGCCCACCCACCCGGCACACAGGACCACCAGGACCGGGGAGGACATGATGGATTTTAATGAAAAGCCTTTGATCGATAATAAAACAAAAGAACTTCATAACATTTTCTGCTCATGGAAAGGAGTCTCTTGATTAGATAGTTTATCTTGTTTTTCTCGTCTTCTTTTTAATTTCCCTTCCATAGAGAAAATAAATTAGCAAGCAATCAGGTAAATAAATCAATAGATAAATGGATAATAAATAAATAAATAAATAAATAACACTTTCTATTATCATTTCTATATACTACACTACCATTATTATCATTATTATTATTATTATTATTATTATTATTATTATTATTATTATTATTATTAGTAGTAGTAGTAGTAGTAGTAGTAGTAGTAGTAGTAGTGGTAGTGGTGGTGGTGGTGGTGGTGGTGGTGGTGGTGATGGTGGTAGTAGTAGTAAAAGTAGTAGTAGTAGTAGTAGTAGTAGTAAAAGTAATAGCAGTAGTAGTAAAAGTAGTAGTAGTAGTAGTAGTAGTAGTAGTAGTAGTAGTAGTAGTAGTAGTAGTAGTAGTAGTAGTAGCAGTAGTAGTAGCAGCACTAGTAACAGCAGTAAAAAAACGCCTTGGTAGCAAGGTACATGGAAGTATACGAGCTAAGGGTAACTAACGTATGCCTTTCTGCGCCCAATAGGCAAACAGTTTCCATCGGGCAGTCAACTTGTAGGAACCACATCAGCACAGCATTGAGCATTGAAGTTCCTGTAGGAATGTATCTTAAACAAGATCATATAGAACATAAAGCTCTTTGAGAACAAGAGAGTTGGTGTTGTGTAGAGAGATATTTCTTTTCTTGTCATTCTGTATCAAAAAGAGCCCAAAAGTGACATAAGACAAGGAAAAGAAAGGAGAAAATGCTGCGTTTTCTGGTGATAATTTACATATTTTGACCGACAGCCTTGGCCGATTCTATTTTCCAGCGGTGATCTTAATCCCGGACCAGTGATCTTTTTCATTCATTTATTCATTTATTCTATTTTATTTTATTTTTGTGTGTGTGTGTGTGTGTGTGTGTGTGTGTGTGTGTGTGTGTGTGTGTGTGTGTGTGTGTGTGTGTGTGTGTGTGTGTGTGTGTGTGTGTGTGTGTGTGTGTGTGTGTGTGTGTGTGTGTGTGTGTGTTTTGTGTGTTTTTGCATAAATCATATTTGCGAGAAATCATACATTTTAGCAACATTATAGTTGACATTAGGCTGAAACAAGGAGAAATTTGACTAAAAACATAACAACGCAAGAAAATAAGGACAGCTGCAAGAAGCCACCAGGCCTACACGTGGCAGTCCCTATATGAAATAAGCCTACCTATTTTCACCGATTATTCCCATTCATATCTATGTCTAACCTTCTTGTAAAGCTCCTTTCTGGCTTAGCACTAGCAACCTGAGTTCTGAGTCTGTTCCATTCATCTACCACTGAATCTGAGAGCCAATTTCTTCTCATTTCTTAAAAAAAAAACCTGAATTTTTCAACCTCGAGCCAGTTAATTCTTGTTTTATCCTGGCTACTGATCCTAAGAATTTTGCTTACTTTCCCTTTGTTATAACCCCTGTACCACTTAAATACCTCTATCAAGTCCCCTCTTAATCTACATCTCTAAAGAGAAATGCAAATTTAAATGCTTCAATCTCGATACGTAGGGAATACCCAGCATTTCCTGCATTCATTTAGTCATTTTCTTTGTACTAATTCTAATAAACAACTCATACATGCGAAGTCTTAACACGCCTTAACTGTGTCTTCTCCCATTCTGTCTGCTGCTACCATGAAAATTTCCGGGAACCTTAATGAACGAGTCTTAATACTTATAGTCTACGTATTTACTACCTAGGTGATGTAGACAACAGTTGTTTTTATTCCCAAGGACGATAGCGTCTGTCGTCTGGCAGCGAACCTGTGCTTCATTTAATACTTAGTACTGTGCCAAGCAACTTCTAAAAACACCTTAACATCGAGAATTAGAACAATGATAAAGACAGTGATATGCAACAAACACCATCAATACTGCCAAAACCCCAAAGTAAACTAGTCGCTATTCACCGTCCACCATCACCACAACCAACACAGCTTCACTTACGCTTCCCTCAATTCA
>NC_059292.1:7792901-7820401 GCF_017591435.1 Portunus trituberculatus | reverse complement strand
TGTGTGTGTGTGTGTGTATGCAAGACGGACGAAATGCGAGGGGAAGAGTGTGTTAGTGAGGAATGAGAGTGGAAGGGAGTGAGTGTGTTTGAGAGGGAGTGCGTGTTGGAGGAAATGTGCGCAGGAGGGAGGCAGGATAGAAGTATGAACTTTGCAAGAGAGAGAGAGAGAGAGAGAGAGAGGGGAGATCAGCGTTTACGAGGGAATACATGTGGTAAGGTGTGTTTACATAAGAACGTCAAGATCTCAGTCAAGAATAGTCTTTATGAAGCGTTTGATGCTTTACAAAATTAATAAGTTATACATAATTTCTCTTACTTACACATTTATATCATGGATTCGCTATTCAGCTTTACATCTATTCAGTTTTCTTGTGAATTCGTTTGTAACTCTGACATCAAAGTAAAAATAATCTCAAAATGAGCTTCCTGAAAAGAGACCAGATGCTTAACACACACCAGTCCCAAGGTAACTATTGAAGACAAATGTGGAAAATTTATACTTCCGTCTGTGTGTGTGTGTGTGTGTGTGTGTGTGTGTGTGTGTGTGTGTGTGTGTGTGTGTGTGTGTGTGTGTGTGTGCGCGCGCGTGTGTTTGCGTGCATGATACAAAGCAAACAACTTCAAAAATATAAGTAAAAGAAATACACTTGCGTAATGCTACATTAACTGCAAAGGCTCACTGACTCAATTGGTTTTTCTTTCCCCTTCTCTTCACTCTCTTTTTCGCTGTATACCAACTTTAATATAAACTGGTAAGCTGACGTGTGTCTGAAATGTTTTGTCGACCAAGCAGAAAATGGCAGCCGAGGAAAGGCGCTCTCCATAAAAAAGAGGCGCAAGACACGCCTCATGAGAACTGCACAAACACCTCACAACAAACACAATACAACACCCACTCTGCCATGGCCTGAGAGAGAGAGAGAGAGAGAGAGAGAGAGAGAGAGAGAGAGAGAGAATCGCTAAAAAAGAAGAGATAAAGAGTCTATAGTATATTATCTGGCAATACATTTCTCAAAAAAAAAAAAAAGATGCCGATGAGAGATGCGAGTGATTGAAAAAAAAAAAAAACGAAATGCAACACAAAACAAACAGATGTGATTGGGTAACGCAGAGTAAAAAAAAAAAAGCAAAGGAAGTGAATGTGGCATTATCTTGTCCCCTCCATAATGTTCTTACGAGAGACTTTCCATATTATTGAAGCATGAACACATCTTTCTGGGTTTTTGTTGTGGTGGAGAGGAGGAGAGAAGACAGACTAAAGTGTTCGAAGATGAATAGGATAAGAGAGAGAACTACGAAAGAAAGGAAGTGATGGAGGATATAGCAGGAAAGAATCAATATCTTAAACCATAACTATAAATGTATTAATGATATAATATATTTTTTGTATTTTTGTGGTCAATAAATCTATCTATCTATCTATCTATGAGAAAAAGAGAGAACAAAAGTCAGAGGAAGGAGAAAAGGGCAAAAAAAAAAAAATGACATATTAAAGGACAAAAAAGAATGGGAGAATAATAGAAAAAGAAAGGAAATGAATAAGAGAAGTTAACAGACACAAGAGTTGCCACACAATAAGAAAAGAGAGTGAAGGGGAGGGTGGCGGAAGGAAGGGCCATCTAACTGCGATAATGTATAACCTCTTCACTTCGAGCACCTCTTATCCCGACAAGTTTTAAAAATAAAGAACGAGAGTACGGACGGAGCTGCTCAGGCAAAATGTGTCCATCTTCTTTCTCCTTTCCTTACATCCCTCTTACCTTCACTGCCAATGTTCTTTTCTGCTTTTGTTTCTCTCTCTCTCTCTCTCTCTCTCTCTCTCTCTCTCTCTCTCTCTCTCTCTCTCAACTTATTCCACCGTTCCTTCCTTCCTTTTTTTACGAACCTTTACAAGCAATCTGTCTATCCCTCCATCCATTCCCCCACTCATCCCTGTTCCTAAGGATGGTCTTTCAAGCAAGGGATTTATAAAAAAGAAATCCAGACGAGGCTCATCTGAGGGAGAGTTCGGAGGATGGGGAGGGGAGGGAGGAAGTGGTAATCTTGTGGGGCTCAAGGTGAATCCTTTAATTGTAGGTGAGATCATGTGGATGTTTACTACAGCGAAAAAGTGACAAGGAGAAGAGACGAGAGAGAAACATGCTGAAGTCAACAGGAAAGTGAGAAAGAAAGTGCAGTAAAGAGAAGGACGAATGAAGGAAGAAGAGAGGAAATATGAGGAAATGAAGGAAGAAACAAGAAAATGTTTGTCGGGAAGGAGGGAGGAAAGAATGAAGACATGGAGGAAGGAAAGAAAGGCAAAAGAAAAACATAAGAGGCAGAGAAAAATATGAAGCAAGGTGGTATGATATAAGTAGGAAAAAGAAGAAAAGAATGAGAAAAAGGAGGCTAGCTGATAAAAGGAAAAGAGGAAAGAAGCGAGACTGAGGGACGAGTGAAAGAGAAACCGAAATTAAAAGTAGGATTAATGAAAACGAGAACAAAGACAGCGAGAGGGACAAAGGAGGAAGAATGAAAATAGAAGGAAGAGGGAAAAATGAAAGAAAAAACTCACAGCCTTAAGCTACAAAAATATTAAGATTCTCTCTCTCTCACTCTCTCTCTCTCTCTCTCTCTCTCTCTCTCTCTCTCTCTCTCTCTCTCCTTTGCGCAGTAATATTGTACAAGGGTAGGTATCAGCACTAAATCGTATTATCGCATTGTAGTCGTTGTTGTCGCCGTCTTAGTCGTCGTGTTTGTTGCTGTTCATCATTATAAAGATAATGAGGGTGATGACAGAGACAGTTGTGGTGATGAGGACAGATGAAATAGTGTTAATCGGGGAGTGATGTTAGTGAGATGGAAGTTGACAGAAACAACAGGGATGGTGGTGATGAAATTGCTCTTGTTGGTTGTGATTACAATGCAAATTTACGAGATAAAAGGTCCATAAATGTTAATTGTGGAGAAAGTATTTGGGCATGAAATATTGATGGAGCTATGAAGTTCTGCTTCTTTGCACAACGAGGATTATTCATGCTGTCGTTATTACATTCGCTACATGAATGTCGCACATATTTGCACATCAAAGCTGCGCTAAAATTTGAGCGATCATCATGGTGCAAGCCAGTGCTTAAAATAACATGTGTTGCAATGGTACTGGTGGTGGTGGTGACCATAATGGTGGTAATGGTGATGGTGCACGCTGTGATGAAAGACAGACAAAGCTACAAGTGTGTAGGTGGTGTTGGTTAAGTTTTACATTAAGTGTGATTAGATCAGTATTGACGGTGATGGTGGTGGAGAGAGAGAGAGAGAGAGAGAGAGAGAGAGAGAGAGAGAGAGAGAGAGAGAGAGAGAGAGAGAGAGAGAGAGAGAGAGAGAGCTGAGAGCTAAGAGAAGTATTCCTCAGCTGCTGTGTCAGGCTGGCCATCTCCTCTACACTGTGCATGTTCGAAACTCGCCGGGTGCCTATATTTTCAAGGCACGCCAGGCACGTCCCTCACAAGACATATAGAGCCATGGGTCAGCTACAGGTGCCGGCAGGCTGCTGACGAAAACTAAAGGGTTTGGATTCGCCTGAATCGCAGCTCGATCAGACGCCAAAAGGTCGAGGAAAAGATGGCATATAAATCTACGCAGGAAACTCCTCAGCAACCAAATGAACCCCATGTAACGGTGGCCACTGTTGAAGCAGAGCAGCGACAGGGCACTGTCACACAAGAAGAGAATCCCGCTCCTCGAAACTGGCGCTGGTAACTTGGTGAGCACCGAACACCCTGATCGTCAGCTTCCACACCTCACCAAACCCTGAACCATCTGATTGTCAGCAAGGACGTTGAGGTGAAACACATAATGTACCGTCAACACCAGAAAGGCGACTGGCCCTGATGACGTCTCATTCTTCCTGTTGAAGCACTGTGCAGAAAAGACACAGGGTTTGGTCATCTCACGTTCACAGGAGGACGCTTGATTGATGGAATGCCAGCTGAGGTTTGAAGACATCCTTGCCATCAACGATTCCAATAACATCGTGGAGATGGAGACAGACTCCAAACTCAGATTCGGCCGCCACCCGGAGAGCGAGGCACACAAGGCCCTCCTGAGGGTGACACTCCTGTGCGTCGAGTGAAGCACCAACTCCAAGCCAGGAGCCTCATGTCGCTCTAGATTCTAGAGCGAGATGAGGCCCATCATGGAGTACAAACCCCTCACGTGGATGATCAGTGCCTAGTACCATCTCTCTGCTGTGTAAGATGCAGTGACGGTTTGAGCGCGCCTCATTTATGTACAGTACCGTCAGCCAGGGACAGCAGAGACAGCAGATCAGAGACAGAAGTGGCAGCACTTATACACCCACTAGGACTCTCATCCACCTGCTTGATAGCATGGAGCACCGAAGACGGGCGAGGGCTCTCACAATGCTGCACAAGGCCCAGGTGTAGCTAACACCTCACCTTACGGAGATTCGGGTCCTCTGAAGGAGGAGTGAACTAGGTGCTGAGGTGTCGCTCAGTGAGGTGTCAACGAGCTTTCTTCCACGATACAGCGGTGGTGTGGAACGTCTTTACTTTACCAGTGGACGTCACCAGGATGTCCAACCAGCAAGTGAAGTGCGGCTAGCTCCGGCCACACCCGCATGACAAAGACAATATCGCTGGGTGACGAAGGAGGTGAACTGCCTAACAGGGACAGTGTCATAAGCGTCGAGGATGTAATAGTGCGCCTGACAGTGATAGTGCTATATATCAATGTCCCTGATAGTGACAGTGCATGAAGTGGAAGAGGATTAGTGTGCCTGATAGCGACAGTGTAAGACAATTATCTGGGAGATGTGAGTGTCTGACAGCGACAGTGCCGACTAGTGGCGAGCAAGGTGCGAGTGACTGGCAGTGACAGAGCAGTGAGTCTATCGATCACAAAGCCGTCGCGTAGAGCGGCTTCGAAATGAACGACTCCGGACAGTGTTCCTTCTTAGCCTAAAACCACATCTCACGCTGAAAAGTATGTAATATGTGTATTATGTTTAAATAATAGAGGAGAGAGAGAGAGAGAGAGAGAGAGAGAGAGAGAGAGAGAGAGAGAGAGAGCATGAATTATTAGTAGCAGGCTGAGTGTTCGTGGCGGCGGCGAAGAATGACTTCTGTGAAAGATGAGGGTGGGAAGAATGTAGCCAAGTCTCTGTCACTGCGATGATGGATGACCCATCACGAACAGGCGGCAAGAGGTGGTGCACGCCCGCCCTCATTACTTCCCGTACTCTACCCGCAGGCCCACAACTTGCCTTCTGGCTCCGCCACGACACGGTCTGCCAAACCACGTCATGCTACGTAACTCCAAGCCGTGCAACCCACCAGCTTGCATCTACAGAAGGGAAATTTGTCTCTCAAAGTTGTTTAGGCTGTTTAAGTCAGAACATCGAGTAACACAGTAAGACGATACGAACAATACTTAAGGAATAGCTGTGTGAAAGTGCAATGAGCATGAGTTGAAGGAGAAAGTGGTGGTGGTGGCGGTAATTTGAGAAGGAAGGATAGCAAGGAAGACCGAGAAAGAGTTGAGAGACGTGCAGGCGTCACTATAACCACCTTGATGGGATGGGCGCGGGGAGGCTCCAATCATGTAAGTTTTCAAATCACTTCTTTATTTAAGGCCATAGGAGTCTGGATCATCAGAAAGGCACCTTCAAAGAATTTGCAAAACACAAAGGAGGCGTGATAAGACTTGGGCAGTTTGCCAAAACAGGAAGATGACTTATTTTTCCAGCAAATCTGAAGGACATGAAGATATCAAGTTGTAGATACAGAGATCACGCCAGTTGAAGACCAACACATTTTCTCACACAAAGCTTTCCCTAATACATGGACGTTATCCCGTACATGGCCCACAGACCAGCCACCCTCAGGAATGGTGAGTCCAAACTGACTTTTCTGACTCACTTTTTGACGTTATACTCAGTGTCGCTATGGAATTGTTGCTTTCGTGTAACTTAAATGAGTATATTCAATTAGTTTTATGCTCTGTTTAGACGTCAACAATTTCATCATTACCACGAGGAATGCATGTGCGGAGAAATTAACTGCTTTTTCCGCCGCCACAAACATGAAATATCCCCACGCTGTATTTTGCCTAATGCAGGTGTGCGCACAGGCAAGTGTAGCTGTCTGTGTGTCTAAAAAAAATATTACTATTATCATTATTATTATTATTATTATTATTATCATTATTATTACTATTATTATTATTATAGTAATAACAATGATAGTAATAATAATAATAATAATAATAATAATAATAATAATAATAATAATAATAATAATAATAATAACAGTTATAACAATAATAATAATGACGATGATGATAATAATAATAATAATAATAATAATAATAATAATAATAATAATAATAATAATAATAACTATAATAATAATAATCTGAAAATCCAAATATTGCAAACTTATATACTAACATCCATACTCCATCTTGAGTATCTTTTTAACCCAAAGGTTACTTGGGGTTAAATAGATACTGTGTCTACTAGATGGCGTCGGTCAAAGGTCCGAGATGGTCAGGCCACCCAGTGAATATTTGATTCTATTCTGAGTTAGTTTCTCCTACATAGCAGTGGGTCACAACTCCCGACCTACACCAGCTACCTAATCAATGGTAGCTCAACAGGAGCGACACTGTAAAGATGTCTGTGAAAGACCGCTTCCAGGTGTGTGTGTGTGTGTGTGTGTGTGTGTGTGTGTGTGTGTGTGTGTGTGTGTGTGTGTGTGTGTGTGTGTGTGTACCTGTTTCTCTCTCAGAGCATTTATAAATAACCCAGTGGTGAGAATCAACAAATACAAAATTAACATGATGAATAAAAGACAAGTGCCTGAAACATGAACGATGCAATATCAAGGCTAACAAAACTCATGTTGCAGTTATTAATCTCTGCCACCTCTCTCTCTCTCTCGCTCTCTCTCTCTCTCTCTCTCTCTCTCTCTCTCTCTCTCTCTCTCTCTCTCTCTCTCTCTGTGTGTGTGTGTGTGTGTGTGTGTGTGTGTGTGTGTGTGTGTGTGTGTGTGTCTGTCTGTCTGTCTGTCTGTCTGTCTGTCTGTCTGTCTGTCTGCCGATTCCAGGAAAAGATGTCCATGTATGCTAAATATTCGCTATCTAGATACACAGAAAAAAAAAACGAATTACTGAAGTATTTGTTATCCTCCTCTTACAGTGTCCAAGAAACCACATTGCTAAATCTTAATTGAAAAGGGAAACAACAGTGGGCTTTTTTCTAACTTTCTTTTTTTTCCCTTGGCTGGCCCTCTTCCCTACGTAAAAAAACAACAACAACAGACGGTATTCTAACTTAAGCGACACGTGTTCCTATTGTTGCACATCGGTAACACGCCTGAATCCAAGATCGCGGTCCTATTTTGACACAGACCGGTCAGTAATACCTTGCTTTTCTTTGCATTATTTTTTTTCTTTCCTCTACATTCACTATATATTTTCCCTTGTATTTGCCATTTTTCTTCTAACTTTTTTAACATTCATCACAATACCGTGGCTTATATTCCAAGTAATTATCGCTACTTTATAAACTGGATATTAGTAAATGAACGTAAATAAGTAGACCTACGAACATGCGTATTATACTGAATGACTCTTGATCGTGGCTATGAAAGGATACGTATACACTGATAAATATATGTACAAAAAGTGAATGAATTAAAGATGATATACACAAAAGGAGAGGAAAAATATATCCTCCCTTATCTCCATAATCTTGGTAGTCTGTCCTGTCTTGTGTTTTAATATTCTTGGTCATAAAATTCCAAGGCTCACTACGTTATGAAAGGAAGTGACAAGCCTTAAATACATTGTGTTCTCCCTTTGAAGAGAGAGAGAGAGAGAGAGAGAGAGAGAGAGAGAGAGAGAGAGAGAGAGAGAGAGAGAGAGAGAGTATGAACAAAACCAGGTATCGTGTGTTGTAATTCAACAAGATGCGTCATTGATTTTCATCTTTTGTGTTGGCCAACTATTCACGCCACCGCTCGCTGCGACACACCGTCACTCCACCGCTGCCTTTCCCTTCCTTCCTGTTCACTCTGAACACACACACACACACACACACACACACACACACACACACACACACACACACACACACACACACACACACACACACACACACACACACACACACACACACACACACACACACACACACACACACACACACACACACACACACACACACACACACACACACACACACACACACACACACACACACACACACACATGACATTCTTACACTCTTATCTTGTTTTGTGAAGAGCAAATATGGAAAATAAAGAATATGTCAAAGAAAGAAGTGATAAAGAAGGAAAGATAGATAGATAGGTAGATACATAGACAGACAGACAGACAGACAGACAGACAGAGAGAGAGAGAGAGAGAGAGAGAGAGAGAGAGAGAGAGAGAGAGAGAGAGAGAATTTGCATCACGCAACGCCCCCAACACAACATTGTTGCCTCTCCCTTCCATTCCCGTTTGGAGTAAACACGCTGGCTCACAAAACTCTCTCTCTCTCTCTCTCTCTCTCTCTCTCTCTCTCTCTCTCTCTCTCACACACACACACACACACACACACACACACACACACACACACACTAGATAATCCAATATAATAAATGGATGAATAAAACTGGTAAATCAACAAAGAAACGCAACAAAAAGTGAATGAATGAACGATATATAAATAAAGAAAGACCCCCGTAACCACCCAAACACCCACCTACTCCCATGGGCAATAACCTTCATTTCACTAAAGCACACTGTCCTGTCTGCCAACACTTCAGCTACTAACATCCCCCGTACCTCTCTACGTGACACTATTATTACTTCATAAACCCACCCCTTCACTTTTCTAACTGTTCTGAAAATTCCACCTCTCTCTATCTATTCTGGAAATTTAATCTCTGTTACGCGCTTGTTTTATTGTGTGACAGGCACATTATCACAGTGTGTTGCAATTGACAAGGCTTTTTATATCCTCTTTTAACACGAATGGCACTTGGAACGAAAGGAGAGAGGAGAGGTAATACGGAGGGAGAGGAGAAAGATGAAGGACGAGGAAAGGATGAAAAAGATGATTGAGAGAAGAGAGGAGAAGGGAGGAAAACGAGACGTATTGCGAAGAGGGGTGGAAGGAGTATTGGGCAAAAGCAAAGGAATATTGTAGATGAGAGAAGATAGGAAGGAAGAGGAAAGAGCCGAAAAGAGAATAAAGAAAATACAATAAAGAAAAAGCCGAGAAGGAAATTGAGTTAAGTGAAAGAGAGAAAGAGAGAGAGAGAGAGAGAGAGAGAGAGAGAGAGAGAGAGAGAGAGAGAGAGAGAGAGAGAGAGAGAGAGAGAGAGATGGCAAAGAAGGGAAGAGAGACATAAACAGCACATCAAAAGGGAAGGAAATATAAGAAGGAAAGAGAGAGAAAGGGTTGGGGGAAGTGCAGGAGTTATCTTACCTTCCCCTCTGAAAACTGAATCGATCATCATTCTCACATTTTCCTTAAAAGCGTACACTCTCTCTCTCTCTCTCTCTCTCTCTCTCTCTCTCTCTCTCTGTGTGTGTGTGTGTGTGTGTGTGTGTGTGAGTATTCAGCTGTATGTCCTCTATTTATTGACTTCCTACGTGATTCATATACAACAGCAAGCGAGAATATATCCCTTGAACTTATAATGACGAAAAGAAACTAAGCTGAAAACATTTGGGATAGGAAAGAATTATGGTGAGGAATGAGAAATAAAGGAAAGGTTATTCAGCCTCTACATCTGTCATGATTTAATTTCCTTCTCCCCTTTCTCCTCCTATTCACCCCAGCCTGAATGTGAACACCTGGCCCTCGTTCTCTCTCTCCAATCAACACACCTGGCAACACGGTCTTGTTAGGCGGTTGGCGAGTGAGGTGTTGGAGTATAATTAGTAACTTTCGACACAAGTGAGGCGCGTAACCCACCTGCAGGGAGACGGAACTAGGAAAGGCAGGGAAAGGGAAGAAAGCAAGCGAGGCGGAATAATATCAACATTTATTCTAGGTGGTGTCGTTGTTGCTTCATTAATCCTTGCTTGTGGGAACACTCCTGAACTACAAGACCTGACAAGAACAGAAATGATGATGATAATGATGATAAAGATAATAATAACAACAACAACAACAACAATAATAATAATAATAATAATAATAATAATAATAATAATAATAATAATAATAATAATAATAATAATAATAAAAACAACAACAATAATGTGGGCGAAGGTGGTGAAGGAACACACGGGCTGTGGATGAGGACTTGATTTCCTGACTGGTTTGGGCTCACAGCTTCTTCATCTTATCCACAGCCCCACCTTCCCCAAAATTGTCATAATGTTTTTAGAATAACAATGATAATGATAACAATAATAATAATAATAATAATAATAATAATAATACCATCACTACTACTACTACTACTACTACTACTAATAATAATAATAATAATAATAATAATAATGATGATGATAGTAATAGTAAACAGCAGCAGCAGCAGCAGCAGACACAACAGCAGCAGCAGTGGCTCCTACGTACACCTGTGAATACCTCCAGCCTTGCATCTCTCACCTGGCATGCTGTCGAGGAACAATATCACAGAGGACCAGGCGGACTCTATCACTATTGTTGTTGCAGCAGCTCCCAACAATGCCAGCACAAAGAATAGCGGTAACTATGTTGTCTAGAATGTCGATTTCTTACACCAACAAAGTTAATTAGACACGAAGACGTGCACCTGTTGATTATAAAACAACCTACAATTACCTTGTAAACTTTGGAGGTGAACACAGTAAAAGTCTGTAACGAGATTGTGGCGGCCGGTAACACACTTAGCGACTCCCGGCTCATCACGCTGGCTGGAGAATTTTTTTTCCTTTTTAACCAAGAAAATTCTGCGGTAAAGGCGTAAAGTGAGCCCCTGTCTTTTGCTCCCTCTCCTCTTACGTTGAAGGTGATCTTTGTTGGGCTTTCTTTTTCCTTCCTCTCTCACTTCTTCCTCCTCTTGTATCTCTTCTTCATCGATCTTGTCCTTATCATACTATCTCTCGTTCTTATTTAATCTTTTATAAAAGTCTTCATGAAAATAATGAAGCAATTTTTTTTTTTTTCCAAGCAACTTTCATAAGTGAAAATGCAGCAACCATCACTACACATTCACAATGTAGTAAACCACCACTGAAGAAAATGGAGATTATTTGAATTCCAGCTAAACATAAAAATAATTCCAAGAACCACAGGATCAACCGTGTAATTCTTAATCCACCTAAACCGTGAGCCGAGCACTGGCCCGGCACTCGATCCATCACAGCGACAGTGACACCTTTCTGACACACAACTGACGGTGCTACGTGGCTGCCGCCGCCGACAATTTCAAGTCTGTCGGTGAACGCAACGCAGCAAATTTTCCATCAATCAGTAAAGCAAATAAGACTGTCTTTCCAAAGATCTAGTAGTTTCAGAACTTAAACCGAATTAGTAAATCATTAAAAACTTTAAGCTTTTGGTATGACTTCTATCTCATCACCGTCTCATTGGCCTTTTACCCTATGATCGTGATATCAAAGTTTTCACAGTATACATTCCCAGGAACACACAACACAACCATTAATCAAGGAAACCGAAGGAGGGAGAAACGGTGTGTCAAGTGGGCTCTCGCACAACCTAAAAAACCACGGCAATAGATACTGGACCCCAAAAAATAGGTAGGTAAATAGATGGATAGATTGTTAGATAGATAGATTGATAGATAAACGTCTATCTGTTTATCTCATCCTTGAATCTTCCATTCTTCATTCACAACTCTTTGACTTTTTTTTCTTGGTGTGCGGCTCGTGTTTCTTTTCTTTCTAAATACATCTTGATAGGACTTCAGTGGAGTGCCACAGCCCTGTTGCCACAATTGAAGTTTCTGGTTCTCCTCCTTATTTCTCCTCCAGCGATACTAACTCCTCGTCTTCTTATTCCTCCTCCTTGTTTTCTTCATGTTCTCATTGAAATGTTCTTCCTCTTCTTACCTTTATCAATTTGTTTTTCATTAATAGATTTCTTACTTTTTGTATATCATTCCCCTTTCCCTTTTCTTTTCATTCTCCTCGTCGCCTCGAATCGCTTCGACTTCGATAATATCCATAATTTCTCTAGCCGCAAAATATAATACTTTTACTTTATTTTCTTCATGTGTTTCTTCCAAAGTTTTGAAAACAAGGGTACGTATGAGCCTTGAGTGGGAATGGGTGAGGTAGGTGGAAAGGAAAAAAGGATGGCTTAGTGGTTGCTTCAAAAGGGAGAGAGTGAGAGCAGGATGGATAAGCAAGCGTAGGTGGGAAACGAGACAGCTGAGCGTAAAGAGAGGTGAATGTGAAGGATATGTTTGACTGAGAGAGCTCTTAAAGGCATGAAAGTGAGAAAAAAAAAAGGTTTGAAAAAAGCACATCAGTGAAAGAAAGCGCCATGAGAGAGACAGGTGAATAAGTTGGAAAAGGGTGAGGGTGAGGTAATGCCTCAGTACAGAACCCGGTGCCTGGTGGCATAAAAACTTCTGTCATTTGTCTCCAGGGATTTCCGAGCTTCAGTGTTAAGGAAAGGACAGAGAGATAGAAATGGAAAAAACGAACAGAAGGAAGGAAGAGAATCGAATGGATTAAAAATGGGGTGGAGAACACACACACACACACACACACACACACACACACACGCGCGCGCGCACCCAGTAGCTCAGTGGTTAGAGCGCTGGCTTCACAAGCCAGAGGACCGTGGTTCGATTCCCCGGCCGGGTGGAGATATTTGGGTGTGTCTCCTTTCACGTGTAGCCCCTGTTCACCAAGCAGTGAGTAGGTACGGGATGTAAATCGAGGAGTTGTGACCTTGTTGTCCCGGTGTGTGTTGTGTGCCTGGTCTCAGGCCTATCCGAAGATCGGAAATAATGAGCTCTGAGCTCGTTCCGTAGGGTAACGTCTGGCTGTCTCGTCAGAGACTGCAGCAGATCAAACAGTGAAACACACACACACACACACACACACACACACACACACACACACACACACACACACACACACACAACACACACACACACCGCGTAGTGTATTGGTTAGCACGATCGACTCACAATCGAGAGGCCCGGGTTCGAGTCCCGGTAAGCGGCGAGGCAAATGGGCAAGCCTCTTAATGTGTAGCCCCTGTTCACCTAGCAACAAATAGGTACGGGATGTAACTCGAGGGGTTGTGGCCTCGCTTTCCCGGTGTGTGTTGTGTGTTGATGTGGTCTCAGTCCTAGCCGAAGATCGGTCAATGAGCTCTGAGCTCGCTCCGTAATGGGGAAGACTGGCTGGGTGACCAGCAGGCGACCGAAGAGGTGAATTACACACACACACACATTTTAGTATATATATATATATATATATATATATATATATATATATATATATATATATATATATATATATATATATATATATATATATATATATATATATATATATATATATATATATATATATATATATATATATATATATATATATATATATATATATATATATTAATGATTTGGATAGTGGAATTAGTAGTAGTATCAATAAATTTGCGGATGACACAAAGTTAGGTAGATTAATTAGGTCAGATTCTGATGTCATCGCCTTACAGGCAGATTTAGTTAGGATGAATGAATGGACAGATGGCAAATGCAGTTTAACATTAACAAATGCAAAGTACTGAGCGAAGGTAGGGGAAATTCACAGAATAGGTATACAATAAACAACGAGGCCATGGTAGGTTCAGAATATGAAAAAGATTTATGATTTATAGTTACACTGTTCCGATCTCAGTCTCAGAAAGCAACGCATAGCGGCTAGAAATAAGGTAAATAGGGATTCATTTCTAGTGGGATTGTTAAAAGCAGAAATCCCGAATTAATATTAAAGTTATATTTGGCGCTGGTCAGACTGCATCTAGATTATGCGGTACAGTTCTGGTCCCCACATTATAGGAACGTTATAGGTCTATTAGAATCAGTACAAAGGAGAATGTCTAAAAGGATACTAAGTTTGCATTCCTTTGCGAGACCTAGAGAGAATCTGATAGAAGAATATTTAAGTGGTATAGCGGTTATGATAAAAGGAACATGAGCAAAGTTCTTAGGATCAGTAGCTAGCATAGAACCAGAAATAATGAGTTTAAGCTTGAGAAATCTAGGTTTAGGAAAGAAATGGGAAGGAACTGGTTTTTTAACAGGAGTTGATGAATTGAAGGGACTCGGTAATCATGTTGTTAGTGCTGACACAAAAGGGAGATTTAAAAGATTAGACAAATTTACGGATGACGATGATAGGTGGATTTAGGTAGTTTCACACAGGGACGGCCACGTGTAGGCTTGATGGCCTCTTGCAGCTTCCTTAAATTTCTTATGTTTTTGTGATCCTAATGTTTGCATGGTAGAAAAAATAAAAATTTGATTTGCATTTATTAGGAAATATTGATAAAAAGAGAAGTGTGTGTGTGTGTGTGTGTGTGTGTGTGTGTGTGTGTGTGTGTGTGTGTGTGTGTGTGTGTTTCACTGTTTGATCTGCTGCAGTCTCTGACGAGACAGCCAGACGTTACCCTACGGAACGAGCTCAGAGCTCATTATTTCCGATATTCGGATAGGCCTGAGACCAGGCACACACCACACACCGGGACAACAAGGTCACAACTCCTCGATTTACATCCCGTACCTACTCACTGCTAGGTGAACAGGGGCTACACGTGAAGGGAGACACACCCAAATATCTCCACCCGTGGAATCGAACCCCGGTCTTCTGGATTGTGAAGCCAGCGCTCTAACCACTGAGCTACCGGGCGTGTGTGTGTGTGTGTGTGTGTGTGTGTGTGTGTGTGTGTGTGTGTGTGTTTGTGCGTATGTGTGTTCGTGCGTCCGTGCATTCCTGCGTCCGTGCGCGCGCGCGCGTGTGTGTGTGTGTGTGTGTGTGTGTGTGTAATTCACCTCACCTCGGTTGCCTGATGGTCACCCAGCCAGTCTTCTCCATTACGGAGCGAGCTCAGAGTTCATAGACCGATCTTCGGGTAGGACTGAGACCACAACACTCTCCACACACCGGGAAAGCGAGGCCACAACCCCTCGAGTTACATCCCGTACCTATTTACTGCTAGGTGAACAGGGACCACACATTAAGAGGCTTGCCCATTTGCCTCGCCGCACCGGGACTCGAACCCGGCCCTCTCAATTGTGAGTCGAGCATGCTAACCACTACACTACGTGGTATGTGTGTGTGTGTGTGTGTGTGTGTGTGTGTGTGTGTGAGAGAGAGAGAGAGAGAGAGAGAGAGAGAGAGAGAGAGAGAGAGAGAGAGAGAAATACAGTGACCATAAATATGTAGAAAAGTAATTTTTAACTGAGAAATTTAAAGTTATCCACATCTTATTTTCTACAAACTGCGGACATCTAGCGGTTGAGAACATGAACTAGAAGTGTTATCTCTAATGCTACCACGCACCTCAACGCCTCACTGAGTCCACTCCCAATGTGGACAACAACACCATCAGCAACAACAATAATTCCCTCAAGACCACCCCGGCAGGAAGGCAATAAATACTGACCGCAAACAAACCCATCTGGTACATTCTGAAATACATTCACCACCAGCTACCAAAATACTCTCGTCTCTCGGAGAGAAAATGCATGGAAGAGGTAAAATGGGAAACAGTGGCAGGGATAAGGGAGCCGTAATCCTTCATGCTTTCCTTTCGCTGTGCAAAAACCTCATATACGTAAATATATATATATATATATATATATATATATATATATATATATATATATATATATATATATATATATATATATATATATATATATATATATATATATATATATATATAGCGACGAGTGATTGTGAGAGACTTGGATGAGGACACCAAACATCAACACTGCTCCTGCTCTCGCTCTGCCCAAACAGGCTTGCACCAGCTCCAGCCAGCCTAGCCTGCCATTTCCTACGTACAGTGCCGCGCTTCCTGCTTAAGGGGCCATCACCACCAACACAAACTAGCCTTCACAACCACCGCTTCCTTGCTCCTGACCTCTGCACGCTTTTAACTGACTTTCTGCACACTTGTGCCATATCTACATATCTGGGGCTGCCTGCCTGAATTATTGTTTTTTTTTTTTGCTGGTTCTACGCCCTTCTCTATACTGTGCAAATTAAAAGTTTTTCATTATTCCATGCAACGCCCGTCCTGATAATGCCAGTCATCATCCGCCACTACTCCGCTGGTCCTCGGTTCAGGCCACGTCCCTGCGGTGGTGTCTGCCTTCCTATGTCATCTCTTGTTTCGTCGCCTTTTCGATACATAATCACCGCACTCCTAGCAATAAAATCCACATATTCACAACTCTGCTGCTCAAACTTATTATACGCAGCCACACAGTTCCTGAACCGTACCATTTTCTTGTCTGCTTTGATGTTCCCTGTTTCCAAGTTTAATATTTCAAACTATATGCACTCTGTTTTCAATCATTTTTAGTGTTCCACTTATTACATCTGAAGCACTACATCTCTGCATTCCTGTGCCCTTTTCTTTTGGTGTTTTCACATGCCACATGAGTTTCCATGATATCAATGTTCTCTTCGGGTCAGTGTTGCTCTATATGTAGTGTGATTGCTGTCTGCCAAAATGCTGCTGCTTTGATTTGCAATGGTACCATCATTCCATTAAGTTTATCAATTATGTTTTTGGTTTTTGTATTGTGGCCCTTTGTAGTATTGTGCTCAGTCAACTGATTTCAGGTGCTCATCGTTATTGCTCTACACATATTTCACATTTATATTCATTTGTCTATTCATTTCCATGTATCATCTTCTCTAGTAAAAAATACATAGATTGATACATTTAAATGCACATAAACATACATCACACAAGACACACACACACACACACACACACACACACACACACACACACACGCATGCACGCACGCATGTACGCACGCACGCACGCACGCACACACACACACACACACACACACACACACACACACACACACACACACACACACACACCTGGTTGTAGTGTGTGTGTGTGTGTGTGTGTGTGTGTGCGTATTTGTAGGCAGTCTCTACACGACTATCTATATGTAGTCAGCGCACACTTCATGTACACGTCTTTACACATTGATCAATAGTTTGTGAATTTTGTACAACTTGATGCTATATTTTTCGCCTGTTGTCCAACGCCTAGCTACATCATCATTGCAGTGCATCAGAGCTGAGCTGCCTTTCCAGCCCAACCATGAAGATTTTTCTCCTCTAGCGGTCTCCCTAGCACGTCACCATGCCTTTGTCTTTCAAGTGGCAAATACAGACGTGGTTCTACCCACGCTCGTGTTTTCAACCATCACTCATAATGTTTGTTTGTTGCTTTACTGCTGTGGGCTTTTATCCTAATGGACATTTCGGGCATTGACCTGCAGCTGACACTTATGCATTTCTTTCGTGGTGTCGATGAAGGGATTGTTGCCAAATATGCTGTCATGTTGATCCTAGCCATTTTTTCTTGATCTTGCAGTCCCTCACATTCCTACTATCTCTCTATTTATCACCAATCCAGGGCATCCTGCAGGAATCGCATGCTATCACAATGATAACACATTCAGTTCTATGTTACGTACACAATTACATGCTTCACTTAACACCAGCCATTAGACTCCGTGGCATTGTATCAGTGATGCACATACTATATATGCTTTTCTAGAACATTACTACATAAAAAAGCGTCTAACAAGCTAAACTCTATGCCACTACAATATTGATAAACATACCAGCTTCCACTAAGATTGGCAAAGCTTATTACGATGCAGTGCTTCGTATTCAAACACGCTTCCTGCAATATCTACCCACGCAGGTGTATCGGTGCTACACATACGCAATGTTTGTTAGAGAAGAATAACACAAATGGATCAAACTTAACAACCCTGTGAAATTTGGGCGTTGTCGAATTGATTCAAAGACACCTTCAATCGTGTTGTTAACGTCTGAAATTATCTGTCCTTCAGTGTTGTTGACAAAGTTATTGTGTTCTCAAGTGTCTATAGAAACATTTAGGAAGCAATCCACACTTAAATTACATTCCGCTGTTGAAGCAAGATGCCGTAAAATTAATTTGGACACATCTAGTATGAATATCACCTGTCTGAATTTCTTATGGGATTCCAATATGATTAGATAGAAGCAGAAATATTGAGTTCTCACCCATTTCTTCTTGAAAAAGTCGAGAAGTTCTTTTTATTTTGCAATATCAGTAATCACAATTCGTACGTGTCACTCCTTACCAGACCTGACGTTGTCAAGGGCTTCCACAGCAATGAGTCGGGCACTAAATTGATAGCGGGTGTTTAATTCAACACTGAATTATATATTCACACAAAAGTTCTCATGAACACGCTAAGTTCTCTTTAGTGATTCTATGTACAGATCATATATGTTGCATATGTATAAAACGTACAAAAAAACAGTCTCCATGGAATGCTTCCTTCTACACTTAACACTATACAGTTAAGAGGAGAACCTTTCCACATCACTGCCGGCGCTTGAAAGCAGCCCAGTCAAGCATGTAATTTCCCAGGTCACTTTCGGTGGCCACTCCCACCAGCCCTACGGTAATGCCCCGCCATCACTGAAAGGAGGGAGCTACTCTATTTCCCACACTGTCAGATAGCACATTCACATTCGCCATAAACGCACTCATAAGGACCACATGCTACGCTACGCTATTTTATGCTATTTTTTCTTCACTTGTTTACGTCCTCTTCAATCAGGTTCACGTGGAAGTAGAGGAACATAAAATCAGCCCTGTTAATTTGTCAAGACTTCGATGCACCATTCTTCCTTCCTTCTCCTTAATGATGGTCATGAGGAGGAGGAGGAGGAGGAGGAGGAGGAGGAGGAGGAGGAGGAGGAGGAGGAGGAGGAGGAAGGAGGGTCAACCGTACTCATCTCATCTCTCCTTGCCACTCACCGCGTTTGCTCTCCATACCCCAGCTGGCGCTCCGTCATTACCACGACTTAGATAAGATCGGATCTAAATTTGTCCTTGGAATGTGATATTTGTGACACGCGTCCACCTTCGCTCTCCTACTTTTCCTCTTCTCCCTTCATTTCCTCCTGCACGTTCATATATATATATATCTCTACTTATATTCATTTCCTTCCATTTTTTTTTCTATCTCCTCGATTGGAAATACCGCGAGTTCCTGCTATAAGATATGTATTCGTAAGTGCTTAAGCCTCTTTCGAACAACAAAGACTATTATTCGGGTTCTCATGGGTTTCCTTCCTTGTGACACAGTAAAGGGCGGCTGCGATCATGAAGACATACCTAGAAGCCCAAAACAACTTGTGCTAGATCATGTTCAAAGTGGGAGAGATAAGGCGCCAAAATATTTAAGACGATGGTAAGAGTAGTCCTCTCTCTCTCTCTCTCTCTCTCTCTCTCTCTCTCTCTCTCTCTCTCTCTCACACACACACACACACACACACACACACACACACACACACAAACTTCTTTTTTTTTCTCCCACGTCTTTCTTCGACCGTTGACATTCCCGTGTTGATTAAAGATGTACTCCCTCGGCACTAGACTTTACTCCACCACCACCACCATCTCCACTACCACCTCCACTTCCTACTCTTCCTCCTCTTCCGCCTCCGCTTCCTCCTCCTCCTCCTCCTCCTCCTCCTTCTCCTCCTCCTCCTCTCCTCCTCCTCCTCCTCCTCCTCCGCTTCCTTCTCCTCCTCCTCCTCCTCCTCCTCCTCCTCCCTTTCCTCCTCTTCTTCTTCCATTCCACCTTCATGCATATGTGTGTGCACGATTCAGAGATTAAGCAGAGGAATTAAACCAGAGGGTTCTACTGAAGGAGTAGGTTCAGTAGTGGCTACTCGCAACACCCAAGTAACACATGCAATTATGTGAAATTGGCCTTCACTGTTAAGTCTTTCCCTTCAATATGTCAACGTTTACGCCTAAAATCCATGTACTCTGAATTTACAGATACAAAGAAATGATTTTAATCACAATTTTAGTAGATAAGCAATAAAATAAACCTTTATTAAACGTTGCTTTGATTTGCGCAAGACGACATGCAAGGAGAGGAAATTCCGAAACTAAATTATGCTTCCTAAACAATGAATTCGTGTAGTGTGGAGCAGGATATCAGTATCCATTCAGTGAAAAACTGCTGTCAAGGTAACGCATTCGGCCCCAGAGCTAAGCACCTTCCCATAGAACCATCGTATGAAGCGATGCATCATACGACGAATGGGAGAAACTTCTCACCAGATGAAGATCTAATTAAATTGATATAAAATTTACAAGAAACAACAACTTTACAAATGTCTTACGGCATCGAATGGCCGCGGCCGAACAACATCCATAGTGCTGAGACTCACAGCAAGAATCTCTAGGCAACAAAATAATTTCACGCCACATAGCAACGAACCTGCTTCCTCCAATACGAGGCGCCGCCTCAAATGATCTAATGGCAGACAAAAAGTGACAGGTGGCGAAGGTAATCTTATTTGAAAAGAATATACCGTGAAAAGATAGACTCAATCTTTCTAATCTATAAACACTTGATCAAAAAATGATATGAAAATATCACAAAATTTCGCACTTTCAGAAAATGAATTATAAAATCTGAAAAGAGAGAAAAACAGTTAAATACTACTACAGTATGGCTCCACAAAAGACAAATACGTAAGAAAAATCGAAAAAACTTTGTCTGTCATCGATTTAAAAAAATCAAAAACACTTAAATGTAACCATTTCTACTTTGCTTTCACAGTATTCTCTCTCTCTCTCTCTCTCTCTCTCTCTCTCTCTCTCTCTCTCTCTCTCTCTCTCTCTCTCTCTGTGTGTGTGTGTGTGTGTGTGTATGTATGCATCTTGAAGGGAAGGTATTTCTTTCCTCACGTTTTCCCCTTTCCCGTTCGTAATGTGTTGTGCGAGCTAGTCTGAGGAAATTTCTCACATTTCCGCAGTGAACTGACCAAAAGAGACGAACATTGAAGGAGATTGACCAGTTATCGGTCCTGTTAGTTCTTTTTAATCTACTCTCGTGACTTTTTATTCATTATCTTTTTCTCATGTTTGTTTTTCCTTTATCATTCTCCCCTATGGCTCAGCTCCTTTCTTCCACCTCATGCCTGTTCCTTCCAGCATAACAATAAAAAGCATTTCCGCCATGTTACCGTTAACTCTGTCTCGTCTGTGTCTTCGAAGGGGGAAATTCTCACACTGCAGAAATTAACCGCGTACGCTAATGTAGATGCAGTCTTGTTTTACACTGCTATCTATTCCGTGGTCTTAAAAGGAACAGCTTTCTCCCAGACTTAGTTAAAGAGAACACTGCCCCTGTTGGTCTTGACTTACCCTACGTCATTATGAATTTACGAATAAAGGTATCATTTATATAAGCTTTGATTCTCTCTCTCTCTCTCTCTCTCTCTCTCTCTCTCTCTCTCTCTCTCTCTCTCTCTCTCTCTCTCTCTAGGAGTATGATGCTTTTGAAATGCGATTAATTTACCTTAACTATTCCCTTAAGTATGTGTGTGTGTGTGTGTGTGTGTGTGTGTGTGTGTGTGTGTGTGTGTGTGATTCACTGTTTGATCTGCTGCAGTCTCTGACGAGACAGCCAGACGTTACCCTACAGAACGAGCTCAGAGCTCATTATTTCCGATCTTTGGATAGACCTGAGACCAGGCACACACCACACACCGGAGGTTACAACTCCTCGATTTACATCCCGTACCTACTCATTGTTAGGTGAACAGGGGCTACACGTGAAAGGAGACACACCCAAATATCTCCACCTGGTCCTCTGGCTTGTGAAGCCAGCGCTCTAACCACTGAGCTACCGGGCGTGTGTGTGTGTGTGTGTGTGTGTGTGTGTGTGTTTGATAACAATAATGATAAGTGTCTTATTAAAATTGCAATAACGTTTACATAATAAATATATATAAAGGAGAAGGGGGAGACTTAAGACTAGAAAACTATCTTAATGGTTAATCCAGGGATTCTCAATTTTTTCTCGTCAAGAACCATCTGTGCCATGAGACCATCTACCCGAACCCCGAGTAGTCTTACACCGAACAGAATGTTAATTTAGCGTCTGACACTAACTCACTATACAATGATACTGCAGAGGATATTGTTTATTACATCATCCATCTAAGTACCTATGGAAGTCTTACAGAATGTCAATTTAGTGACTGACACTAACTCAATATCCAATGGTACTGCAAAGAATATTATTAGATCAGCCAATTTAAGTACCCTGAAATACTCTTGTGAACCCCCTTGTGATTCCCGAACTACAGGGTTAATCGCTCGCACCATGCTGGGAATCGCACTGAGGCGGTATTGGTCCGTGCGTGGTGCCTTTAGGGGCGTTATCTTATTTGCGTGTCGTGCGGTACGTACTGGGCGAGGCACGTCAGAGCAGGTGGCGTTGTATGTGTGTGTGTGTGTGTGTGTGTGTGTGTGATAATATTATAACAATAGTGTGTGTGTGTGTGTGTGTGTGTGTGTGTGTGTGTGTGTGTGTGTGTGTGTGTATAATAATATCATAACAATAGTGTGTGTGTGTGTGTGTGTGTGTGTGTGTGTGTGTGTGTGTGTGTGTGTGTGTGTGTGTGTGTAATAATATTATAACAATAGTGTGTGTGTGTGTGTGTGTGTGTGTGTGTGTGTGTGTGTGTGTGTGTGTGTGTGTGTGTGTGTGTGTGTGTGTGTGTGTGTGTGTGTGTGTGTGTGTGTGCGCGCGCCCATTTAAGGAGTCACACATACAAGCTAAGAGTGGTGGAGGATTGAGGTTAACATAAGAAATCAATCCAGTAAAGGAATGTGGTCTAAGCTAAAGGAAGGCAATTTCCTACCTCAGCCTTCCCTTTATCCTCGCCTCTCCTTTCCTTTCCTTTCCTTTCCTCTCCTCTCCTCTCCTCTCCTCTCCTCTCCCCGACCGGTAAATCACTTTCCCGCACAGAAACACGGACCGTATATTTCTATTATTTTTTGAAACGGCAATTTGAGCCACATTAGAGGTGTTGCGGCAAACCCCAGGAGCCATAAAGTGTGAGAGCACCTGCCCCAGCCACACACAAGCAGAGAGATGAGTGAAGGAGGGGCAAGGAGAGGGCAGGGGGTGTGGGAGGGGGTAAAGTGGAAAATCGAGGAAAAAGAGAAGAAACAAGCGTCATTGTAACCTTCTCCCAACTAATAACAAGTGTTGCATCTCTTCCCTCTCTACATCCAATCTTTATTCTTATCTCTTCCTAAAGGAAATGAACGTCAATCGTCATCACCATATTAGGTCACCTCCTCCCTTTCGCTTCCTCCTTGTATATTGTTATCTTTGTTTTCTTGAACTTTCTCGTTTTGTTGCTGCTCTTACAAAACAAACCCATATTGAAGTTCAATGACAACCATGTTTCTTCTCAAAAATATTGATTTTTTTTTTCGTGCCTTTAAATTCGATTTCTGTTTTTACTTTCAATGTAATATATATATATATATATATATATATATATATATATATATATATATATATATATATATATATATATATATATATATATATATATATATATATATATATATATATATATATATATATATATATATATATATATATATATATATATATATATATATACACACACAGATAGACAGATAAATATAGATATAGATAGATAGATAGATGTGTGTGTGTGTGTGTGTGTGTGTGTGTGTGTGTGTGTGTGTGTGTGTGTGTGTGTGTGTGTGTGTGTGTGTGTGTGTGTGTGTGTGTGTGTGTGTGTCTGGCTCGATGAGTAGGTTTACCTGTCGTCATAAATTCGTGCGTGTATATATTCACCTTTTTAATTCGTATTATTTACAGGCATTGATAAATATTTCAACCTTACTAATTATAATGTGAATATTCTTTTATGTAAATTTCGACAGTACTGAACAGCGGGTTCATCCAGCCTAATTATTCACTGGAGCTGTGGCTTCATCTATATTTGCAAAACTTGACAAAATATCGTGAAATTCATCCCTCACGTTCCACTGTGGCGGTATTTTGGTGAGTGAAAAGGATAGGTAGTGGTGTTTTCTTAGTGGCTATTTACAATTCTTTAATATCGTAGGTTCTTTTCCCAGAATAATTATTGTATTAAATACCTGTTTTCATAAACATTTACCAATAAAGGATATATATATATATATATATATATATATATATATATATATATATATATATATATATATATATATATATATATATATATATATATATATATATAGATATTCAGCAGAAGTTAATGAAGAAAAGTTTGAGGAGGGCGTCAAGACATGAGGACCGATACCAGAAAAGCAGTTCTCCAGAGGGGGACTCCAAGGCTGTGTGGGAGTCGCCATGTTGAATTCAGAATTTTGAATGAAGGGTGTGCGTGTAATTGGGTGCTTGCAATTTTGTGTGAAGGAAGAGCGTTGTCTTTAGAGGGAGGGCTGTGGATATTCCCTTGTGCTGTGAGACAAAGGGAGTCGTTCAGCAGGTCACAGCTGGCTTGCTAAGTTCACAGTGTTTCCTAATGTAGTGTTTACGATCTCATTGGGAGTTCTTATCGTTTCTTCAGATGTCTGCTGCCTCCTCTTCATATTATTTCATCACTTATTATTAGTAAGATGATTGTTAAAAATTTATCTCCATTTGTCCTAGAAGTAAAAGAAAAATGCATTATCTGCTTTTATATTATTTCCACAATCCCTTTCTTCGCATTCCATAACATCACACTTCAAAATATCCTGTTATCTCAAGCGCTTTCTACTCTCTTACCATTCCTCTTCATTTTCTCCCCTCTCATCTTGTCTCACAACACTTCGTTTCTGTCCGGGAACTGTAACTAACCTCGTTTTTTTCCTTTCCTTCCCTTGCACCTCTGTGTAATCTCAATCCTTCCTTCCTCAACTTTACACCTCTCCTCCCCTTTCTTTGCTCCCATCCTGTCTTTTCTCCTTCAAGCACAGATCTCTCTCACTTCTCTGTACTTCTTTCTTCCATTCCCTTTCCTATCCTCTCTTTCCTCCCTCTCTTTATTCTCACTCCTCTTCCTTCCATTCACCACTTTCTTCGTAGCTCCTCCTTCTCATTCTCTCGGGAGGACACTTCTGAGCACCTGTTATAAAGTACCTGACGGTCCATTCTTCACCGTCTCTGTCACAACGTAATGTCCCAATGGTCCTTCCTGCTTTTTGAAGCCGTGGTTTCACATGAATTTTTCCCTTTACGCAGATGATTGTGTTTTATCTCTTTTGAAGACAAGCAATGACACGTGGAGAGTTTATCTTACCTCTCTCTCTCTCTCTCTCTCTCTCTCTCTCTCTCTCTCTCTCTCTCTCTCTTTCAGCAATGACAACAATAAAATTCATACGCTTCCATTTTCTTACTCCTGACTATAAATGTAATGATTTATGACTCGGCTTTTCTTTTTATGTGTTCGTTTCTTTCCCAGCCTTCACTTCTCATCCTTTCCTCGCTTGTCCCGTCCCTTCACCTCCTTTTCGGTCTTATTCGTCATTTTTTTTATTTTTTTATTTATACCATGTGGGCTTTTCACGGGAATTTATGGGCTAAAGGAGATACTTTTTGGGGTACCTCCAGTCTCAAAGCCCACCCGCTAGGAAACCATTGCCCCGAGTGAGGAAGCCCAACCTACACTCAGACCGTGGACAGGATTCGAACCCGGACCCCAAAGCGCGCATGGCTCCACTGTACGTGTCTCACATTCTTCTTTTGTTTTGTTCTTCTAAATCCGTTGTTATTTTTTTTTCTCTTATTCAATTTCCTTTACTTTTTATCCTTCTTTCTTTTTCTTACGCCTCTTAGTTTATCTATTTTCTTTATCTTTTCCTTCCTATTCTTTCTTTTGTCCATCTTTTTTCTTAATCCTCGTCTTAGTTCTCCTCTTTCGCCCTCTCTGTCCTTTAATGTATACAGTACTGTGGCTAATTCTTTTTTCAAGTAAGCGTTGGAGACATTCTTTGGTAGTGGGTCGTCCATACATGATTCACGACCTAGTGGGACAGCGCTCCTTGTTTTTCCTCTCCTTCACGCTCTCATACCCTCCCCACTCTACCATCAGTTTCCCCTCTTTCTTTCTCCTGGTTATGTTCTTCTCCTCTCTACCTCTATTCGTTTCTCTCTCTCTCTCTCTCTCTCTCTCTCTCTCTCTCTCTCTCTCTCTCTCTCTCTCTCTCTCTCTCTCTATGTTACATACATATTGATATATCAGGAGATTCAGTGGAAGACTTAAAGCTATTTTTTTTTATGTTAGACAAGAAATTGCTAAAACAAAAGCCACAGGGATACATGTATCACACATACAATGATGCGTATAGCATATAGTTTACAATATATTTAGTAACACATTTAGTGGATTTAAAAGAGAAAAGCTTTTAACTTATAAAAGGAACAATGAATATGATGTGGCTGTGTGTTGGTGTAATACAGCCTGGTATGGGGTGCTCTTGTTGTGACTCTAGTAAATGACACTGTCTTCCAAAACCATGGCACTGATGTTCCGGTTACATGGGAGGAGGCGCCTGGTCTTGCACGGCATTCCCACACGTTAAGCATTGAGGTCTGTACTAGATCTTGTCAAATATTTACGAGAGGGAAAACGCTAAAAGCCCCTTTGCTTTGGGGATCCTAAGGAGGCATTGTTACTGTAAGACAAGATACAGGGATGAGGTTGTGGTCGGAGGATCCCAGGATAGGATGACATCAGAAGGATTAGAAGATAGGAAAAGAAAAATTATTGGACATATCTCCAAGACAGTCAGGAATATGAATAGTGTGTTGCGCCAGTTGTTATAGATCGTACATGATAGCCTGCCAGGATGGTCAGTGAAGGGTGAGGAAACCCAAAGCTGGTAGTGAATACTGAATGCGAGAATAAAGTATTCAAAGAATTTTTTTTTTTTATTCAGAGGAGTTAAGAGATAAATCTAGTTTGAGAGTGACCTTGTAGTCACAGCCAGAAGGTGGAAGACTAGCAAAATTTAAGTGTGGTTAAGAGAGCAGGTTAAGTCACTGTGCACGTAAACATACATACTCGTACATCCATCTTTGCTTTGAAAATGAGGACAGGTACAGTAAGATGGAACAGAAAAGAGGCTACTGTCAGTTGCCTCAGACACCTGTGTTTCAGTGAGGAAAAAAAGTGAGGTTTAATAGAGGAGAGGTGATATTCTACCCATTGAAAATTACATCTAAGACCGCGAATGTTGAAGAAGTTAAGGAAGAAGCTGCTGAGGGAGGCGTCAAGACACTTAAGGACCGATATCAGAAAAGCAGAGAGAGAGAGAGAGAGAGAGAGAGAGAGAGAGAGAGAGAGAGAGAGAGAGAG
>NC_059292.1:7775401-7785401 GCF_017591435.1 Portunus trituberculatus | reverse complement strand
ACCACCACTATCGTTATCACCAGACAAGAAGAATAATGTTTGCAGTAAAAACTTATTATCCTACCGAAGCCAAACACAGCACCTGACTCACAATATTACCAACCACTGTATATCACACGTGTTTCGCCAAAAGTTTGAATACAGACTGGAATATACAGCCTGAGGGACCTTCAGCAGGCTACGTTCGAGCTTCGGTGTTGGCGGGGATGCAAACAAAACACCAAATACGAGTATATTGAATAAGAAGAAGAATCAATTTCGCTACTAAATTTAAAGTTATTTGACATCAAATATTTACACTGTACAAGGAAGCAGGCAAGCCAGTCTCTTCCTCAGATATTGTTCGAATCTTGCCCCAAACACTTTTTTTTTTCTTGTATTTCATATTCTATTTGTTTATTCACTATCTATTTCTTCATTTTGTTTATTTGTTTGATTTTATTTTTTCCTTTACCTATTTCTGGCTAAATACATTTATTGCATTCCATCTAAGTAAAACACATAATTGTTAGAAAGTGTTCATGTTAAGAGAAGAACAACGAAAATGCAGCAGTAAATTGTTACGAAGAGACCAATCCTTCATTATGTGTAGAGACAGGAACATAAGGCAGCACTTCACAGGAAGGAAAAAATATAGTTTGGAGCAAAAACGTAATCTCATTGTATTAGTTTATGAGTTAGAGTAATAGGTTCCACACTGTCTTACATGAAAACACCCTTTTTTTGCCTCCAACTGATCCGCACGCTCGCCCTCCTTCCCCAAACTTCCCCTTCGCGTTCCAATAATGGTTAGTCCATGTATAATAGTTCACAGAGGTGGTTATGTGTAATCTTTCATGATATTATAGTTCACATTCCTTTGTCTTCGTGACCCGGATACCGAGGTGTGTGTGTGTGTGTGTGTGTGTGTGTGTGTGTGTGTGTGTGTGTGTGTGTGTGTGTGTCCTCCTGCTCTTCCTCCTCCACTGTTCCACTCCACCTTTTATGAATCACAGGTGTATGAAGCAAGCCGGTAACACGTGTATAAATTCTAATATGACAGGATAGTAAGCAAACACAACTTATGAGTAAAAAATATAATATCAATATACACAACAAAAACAAACTAACAAACTACAAAATATATCATGTAATTGAATATTCCAATGTTTATGTAAATAGTTATATAAGAAAACCTGTTAACAGGTAAACTAGAAACGCCGTAAATTTTCAGTAAACATTAAAAACGCGTAATAAAAAATAACATTACACTAAATTTCAAGAGGAAGAGAACATGAGACAGGAGGAGGAGGAGGAGGAGGAGGAGGAGGAGGAGGAGGAGGAGGAGAAGGATGACGAGGATAACGATGACAACAAAAAGAGAAGAACGAGAAGAGGAGGAACACTAAAGTAATATACAGGAAAACAAACAGAAGTAAAGTTGAGACCTTCCCTTTACTGTTGATATGGTCAACCTACATATACTACTCGTGAACAAGACAGACCATCGTTGTATAATACTCTCCCCTGCCCTTCCATCCCTCCAGTTGAAGCCAGTATGGAAAGAAAAACAACCATGTCGTATTGAGGGGAAAAAATCATGTAAGGACCAGTTGGTTTTTATGGGACCATTTGTGGGAACTACACAACAAAAGAGAGAGAGAGAGAGAGAGAGAGAGAGAGAGAGAGAGAGAGAGAGAGAGAGAGAGAGAGAGAGAGAGTATTAAAAGTAAGAAAAATAAATGGAAGAAGTCATGAAATAGGAAGTATTCTCTGGGAAATGCAAGGGCAGAGCATACTCAACACGAATAAATGGCAGAGAGGAGACTGCTGGTAATGGCTAAGAGCAGGAAACGTCACCCTCTCTAACCCTACTCGTAACCTGTTATTTGCTGACGACTATTTCAACAACTTTAATGCAATAATTATAGTGATGAACTCCGACAAGGCCCTCAAGTGACCCCCCCCCCCTTCTGTCCTGCAAAGAGCAATACTTCGCTGAGGGAGAGAGAGAGAGAGAGAGAGGAAAAAGAAACAAGGCTTTTTACTTCTTTAACAAATCATAAAACTTTCACTCTGATAAGAACAAACCAACAAGACAATAATAAAAAAAAATATATCTCTTCACTGTGAGAAATCAGATTAAAAATACAAACTTCCCGTGGCGCCTTCCTCCCTTCCTTCCTTCCTTCCTTCGCCTCGCCCATTCAGCGCTTCCTTCATTACCTGAACTTCAAGATGAAAAAAACAGAACGTCCTCCAGAATAGTCATCGTTATTCCTGAAAAAAAAGTATATCGCAGAATGCTATACTTTAGAGACCCTTCATACGGCTTTATGGCTGGCTAACTTGAGCACAATTTATTGGCCACACGCCGCCCTTTGGAAGACACACGACTGGGGGCATTCGATCAACTGTCAGGTAGAGAAGGGGAGCAACGTCAATGTATTTAGCTGATTCTATCAAAGAGTCTATTCCTCCCTATCTTTACCTACCTCTGGGTACATTGTTAGTGCTGTGCCATTAGGGAGATTAGCAAGATTGGACAAAATTATGGATAAGGACGGTAGGCGGAAGCATATAGGCCTGTTTCATATAAAGATTGCTACTTGTAGGCCTTATAGTTTCCTGCAGTATCCCTGATTTTTGTGTTGTTTTTTTTTATACGTTTTTTTGGGAATATTATTTTTGGGTGTTGATGAATCCACGCTCTCATTTATTTCCGTGATGTTTCCCTTCTGTTATCGGAAATAATGCAGTATTTTGCGGGTTCCTTGATAGCAGGAAAGCGACAGAAACATACGTGTACTAATTTGATTTTTTCATTTCTTTTTTCTCTCTGTGATGAACTTTCACCAACATAAAACATTTTCACGCTCCATTATTTTTACAGTCAAAGTAGCGAAAAAGCAGGTGTTCTTTCAGCAGTAGTGATGCAAAGCTCTTAACGTTTAGCGGGAACATAAAACATACAACTCCCTGCTTTATTTTTTCATTTTCTTTTTTTTTTTGTGTGTGGGGACTGGGGGTGAGGTAAGGGGGTGGATTGTAATTAGAACAACAGTATAATATAACATAACGAGGATACGAACTCCAGCACCACTAATTACACACACACACACACACACACACACACACACACACACACACACACACAAGGACGGGACATCACCAACAGATTTCAATTTGTTCGACATTCTCCCGGGAGCTATTTTATGGCGGGCCTTTTTTCGTAATCCAAATAAATTACATCGTTAGATTTACTTCCTCAGGACCAATTATCGTATATTTCACCCGAGATTTCAAAGTAAACTCGCTATGGTGGAGCCTTTGTTCCTAAGGCTATGGCCCTTGATTTTATGCTCCAGAAACTGAAACCTCTCTCTCTCTCTCTCTCTCTCTCTCTCTCTCTCTCTCTCTCTCTCTCTCTCTCTTCCTGCGTAACTCGTCCATCCATTAGCTAGCTGAACGCCTTGCCTCCCATCCCTCTCCATCCTTCCCATATCTCTTCATCCTCCATCTCTCAGCCTCTGCCCCCCACTCTATACCTTGTCTTCCTGCTCTGCCGCCCGCTCCACGCCTCACAACCATAATGTCTTACCTCCACCGTCGCTCCAGTTCGTCCACATCACCTATTCCTTCTCTGACTTCATTCAGTAGTTTTGTAAAAAGGAAACATTACTTGTCGCCGGATTTCGCTCACGCGACAAGATTAAGTAGCGAGGCGATGACAGGACTAAGGAAGGAAAGAATTAAGGAACGGCTGGGAAAAAGCGCGACAGAAGACGGAAGGGAAAGTCGTGAAGTGGTAAGGAAAAGACTCAGAGAGAGAGAGAGAGAGAGAGAGAGAGAGAGAGAAACTTGGATGAAATTTTTACCCCAGTAAGACATTATTGCTGCTTCTAGAAGAGATGAGCGCCTTCAGGGAAAGGACAGGCAACTAAAAGCATTTTTTCAAGGCAGCTCTGACTCATTCCTCTTTCCGACTAAAATTCCTACCTCTGTAAGAGAAGAAGGAGGAAGTGAAGGGAGGCGCTAGGCTTAGAAAGACATGCCCTTGCTAACGGATGGACAGATTTTTCATGGTCAAGAATGAATGTAAAAAAGACAGGAGAATAGATGAAAGATCCCTGTCCAGAGAGAGAGAGAGAGAGAGAGAGAGAGAGAGAGAGAGAGAGAGAGAGAGAGAGAGAGAGAGAATATCTGATATTAATAACCAGATGATGTTTTTAAATGCATCTTTTTAATAAACGAAATAATAAGACCCTGTTGTGTTCACCACAGGGTGAAATAGGTCAATGAGGTAACGACAATAAATCAGATGAGCAATAGGACAGGTTGTAATTGGAGGAGCCTAAGGGAGAAGAATGGATACCATCATAAGAAAAATTGGAAGTTATAGAAAAGATTAAGAATGTTGGGCGTATCTCCAAGACGGTGAGGAATACGAGTATATAGAGTGTTGTACTAGTTACTCTACGTCATGGAGGGTAAGTAAGGTAACAGATAGTTCACCAGGGTGGTCAGTGAAGGGAAAGGAAAGAAAAAGCTGATGAACATTGAAATTTTTAAGAATGGAGATTTCGTCATAGAGGAAGAAAATTAGAATGTGCTCCACTTTGAAATTAAAGTAGTCAAAAAGAAATCCATAATCAGAGGAGTTAAGTGAGAAGCATACAACACAGATAGATTCACTGTTAGAGTGACTCGGTATTTGTTGCCCGATAATGGAAAATATGGATGATTCAAGAGCGTAAGTATGAGGGCAGGTGAAGTCGCTGTCCATAAACACAACATCCAGCTTTGGATTGAAAATTACGATAGAGAAAGTAGGAAGGAAGAGAAAAAGGGCAGCTGTCAGTTGTCTCAGATACCTGAGTTTCATTAGGGAAAGAAGGTAAAGGTTTAGTAGAGGAGAGGTGGTGTTCCATAGATTGAAAATTAAACTTATGGCGCGGAATGTTGCAGAAGTTAATGAAGAGAAATGTTGAAAAGTGTCAAGACACGTTTATACTTGCTATTGTTAAAGCTATAGACTGGCTTCTCTTTTCTCCGGCTTGATAGTCTGGTCACACCACTCGCCAACATAACAACACAAGCCGCTATTGAGGAAGCACTTCTTGGATTCGCTTTGTCCACATTTAAGGCGGCGTCACATAGCGCAAATTTCCACCAGCATGCTGTCCGGTTTTGTTGGTGAGACCAACGATACCAAGTTTGGCGTCACACAGGGCGTTGTATCGATGCCTCGTCATTCAAAACAACAACTGCAAGTTAGTATCTCTTTAGCCTTTTTATTTCTAAAAAGAAAAAAAAAAATAGATGGTACTATATAAAACTGCATTTTTTAACGACTTTCAACTTGATGATGGAACAAGGACACTACAATAAATAGTTCGGTGCACTCGGCGGCTTATATAGACCATAGAGCTGGTCTCCACGGGCCGCAGCAGCGCCCTGCCGGCCATGGCCAGTCACTCCAGGATTGAGGTGGCACCAGTGCTTTAAAGAACACACCAGGGGATGCTGGACTGCTTGGATCTGACTACTTGGAATGCTAAGGTCGCGTGAAAAGATTACGAAACACCGCATTACAGCTGAAAGAATACTTGAATTAATAAGACCCCATGGGAATTAATTAATGAATTCCAGCACGGCTTTAAAACGAGTAAGCGTTCCGTTCTGTCAGCTGTGCACTGCTGAGATGAGTTCCGCATGGCTCCATAGATCGGGATCGGAGAGTCATCAGATTTGTTATGAACATGTGCTTTTTAATAGTGTGTCTGGTTCTATTAAAATATTATGAATATAACTATATTTAACATAGCTCTTAATCAAAACCCACCACCATCGGCAAACTTACAAGGTGAACTTACTGTTATTCTGTCTACTTCTGCTATCCAGCTACGATGCGTCTGTGTTGCCATTGTCGTATGTTGCTTCCCTTTTCAATTTTAATTTTCATGTACTGTACGTTATGTTTTACCTTCTCAAGTTGTTATTAGTCTTACATTTCTGATCGTTCAGGTGTCAGTAGCGGCAATACCTTCATATTTTGTGAAAGAGAAGACGAAAATAAAAGAAAAGATTTAACGAAAAGATGTGATGAGATACTTATGGAAGAGAAAGAAAGAAGCATAGTTTGAGATCTAAGGATATAAAATTAATGTAATACGGGTATAAAGAAGATGAAAAGATGAAGGAAACGAAAGGAGAATAATGTAATGAAATGGAAGATAGAATTTAATTACGCTGTTAGAAGAAAGGAAAGGGTATGGAAAAGGGAAATGAAGACGAGACCGAGAAAAGAGAGAGAGAGAATGAACGAAGGAAAAGAACATAGAAAAGGAGACAGTAAATGCAAGGAGAGACGAAAGGAAGGAATTATGAGTAAAACATGAATTAGTTTATCAGATTGTTACTAAAAACCGTCTAATAATTTCAATCTCTAACCACTGAAGTACCATGACGCATTTCCATATTCATTCTGCTTACTATTTCGCAATTTTATCCAGCTTCTGTCTGATACTTATATTGGGATTAAATTGTGCACACTCTGCCCATTTATCTTTTGACCTCCATACATCCTTCTTAATCTCAATAAAATCTTCAAATCATACCCAAAACTCATGGTAAAAAATACGTCCCGGTACTGAAGGGGTTAAGGCTCGAAAAATATACGTATATGCAAAGGGTGTGTTACCAAAAGAGTGTCTCATTAGTCCAATTATGAACGAAATTACACATATACCCTAACAAATTCCTCGCTTACCGTTGCAAATCAGATATTTTTTCGCCGCGCTCTCCATATGTTTTTTGCATTATATTTAGTATTTCCAACAAAGCATCCCCATTGCTATTGCCCATATATTTATTTGCTCTTTTCACTCTTTTTACTTAAGCATCGATAACAATAATAACAATAATAATAAAAATAATAATAATAATAATAATAATAATAATAATAATAATAATAATAATAATAATACAAATGATAGTAATAATAATAATAATAATAATAATAATAATAATAATAATAATAATAATAACGATGAAAATGGAAAAAAAAGACGAAGAATAAGAACAAGAACAAGAACAAGAAAATGAAGGAAATAACGAAAGAAAAGATAGAAAGAAAGAAAGAAAGAACGTGTAAGAGAATTAAAATCAAATATCCAAGAAAATAGTTCAACAAGATAGCTTAACATAGGTGAGGAACAGAGAGAGAGAGAGAGAGAGAGAGAGAGAGAGAGAGAGAGAGAGAGAGAGAGAGAGAGAGAGAGAGAGACCAAAAATAGTTTCTCGTGAAATCAGGCAGAATGATCAGCAAGGAAACTGTAAACAAGATAACAACGCAGGGAAGAGGAAAAAAAAAAAGAATTACAGAGGAAGAAACAAGGTGAGGGAGAGGAGGAGTCACAGGAGCGAGGAAAAGATGTCAGTTAGCACAAGGAAAAAAAACTTCCTACTTCACTGTTCCTTCTCTCTCTCTCTCTCTCTCTCTCTCTCTCTCTCTCTCTCTCTCTCTCTCTCTCTCTCTTCTTCTTCTTCTTCTTCTTCTTCTTCTTCTTCTTCTTCTTCTTCTTCTTCTTCTCCTCCTCCTCCTTCTCGTCTATCTTCTGCCACCACCATTACCATCACAATTAATATCATTACTACTACTACAACCTACTCTCATCACCACTACCAGAAAAAATCAAAGACCACACCTACCACTACCAGAAAACCATCACCACCACCACCACCACCACCACCATTACCACCACACATTCAAAAATTTCAACACCACTAATGCAATATTTTTCTCACCAGCTATATCCACATTACCATTATAAGCCTCACCTTAGTCTGCAAACACCCACACACACACACACACACACACACACACACACACACACACACACACACACACACACACACACACACACACATACTTTTTATTATTATTATTATTATTATTATTATTATTATTATTATTATTATTATTATTATTATCATTATCGTTATTATTATTAGCTAAAATTAATGAAGCTAAGTTTGTTTTGATATAATTATTTTTCTAGATATTCAACATCATTTTCAGCATCGTCAGCGTCATTATCATCATCATCATCATCATCATCATCATCGTCATCATCATCATCAACAGTTCATAGCAGATTAGACAAATGCTTATTTAATTAAGCTTAATTGTGAGTTCAAATATTTGATAGATGATTACTAATTACGAGAGAGCAGGTTTTGTGTTACTTGTGTAATATTACCGAGCGTGCTTCGGCTTTTGTGTGTATATCTCTCTCTCTCTCTCTCTCTCTCTCTCTCTCTCTCTCTCTCTCTCTCTCTCTCTCTCTCTCTCTCTCTCTCTCTCTCTCTCTCTCTCTCTCTCTCTACTCTGCTTGAAACCTTGCATCGTAATCCCTATCTATTCCAGTCCCTTTCCTCTCCCATTTTTATCTTTCTTACTCTCTTCTTTCTTCCTTCAAAATCTCCCTTATCATCCATATTCCTTATTCAAACCTCCTTTATCTCTCTTTACCCTCCTCTTCCTTCATTCCTCTCATCACATTTTCATTTGAGCATCACATTTCCTCCTCCTCCTCCTCCTCCTCCTCTTACTACTACTACTACTACTACTACTACTACTACTACTACTACTACTATCACTGGTACTACTCTTCCCTTCATCTTTCCTCCATCATCTCCGCTTCTTCCTCTTACTCTGTATTTAATGAATTCCCAAGTCGTCTTTATTAAAGTCTGAAAGTGATCTTATCATCTTCTTCTTCCACTTTTCTTCCTTCTCCTCTATCTTCTCTTACTTATCTCGTATACCTCATTAATGTCTCTCTCTCTCTCTGTGTATGTGTGTGTGTGTGTGTGTGTGTGTGTGTGTGTGTGTGTGTGTGTGTGTGTGTGTGTGTGTGTGTGTGTGTGTGTGTAAATGAGGATAGAGATAAATCATCCTTCTCTTTCCCTCTCTACTTTTCTCCTTCCTCCTCCACCGCCAGCACACCACTACAGTATCTTCTCCTCGGACGAAACACAAAATTCACGGCCACCGCTCCCTTGACATACAGTTGAGCAGGTGACACCGGCAGCTATGATCGGAGCAGGTGAGAGAGAGAGGGGCGGATAATGGGACTAATGTGACGTGAAGAGGCATTACTGGAATGGAAAGGTGAATGGATGGCAATAGACAAGTAAAGGAAGGAGAAGGACGAGATATAAAAAAAAAAAAAAAGAATTTCCAAAAATAGTATGTAACAGGCTTAGAAGGAAAAACGAGAAGACTAAAAAAGGAAAAGAAACAGAAAGAGAGACAGATATGTGGACAGGACAAAATAAAAGAAAAAAAAACGGAGGAAGGAGGTAAAGGAGGTAGCTTTAGGGAAATTCTAAGAAAATAGGAACAGGAACAGACAGTGGAGAAAGAGTTGAAACAGAGCTGGAAGGAAGAGGTACACAGAGGAGGACGGAGAAGAGCAACAAAGAAAACAGGAAGGAGAAAGAGAGAGAAAGGACGAAAGAGTGCATATAGATTGCGGTCCGGAGGGAAGGAGGGAAGGAGGGAAGGAGGAAGGTTAACGAAGGAGGGGTAATGGGGAGACAAGGGATCTAAAGGAGACAGAGAGAGAGAAAGGAGAAGGGGAGAGGGGGGTGACCTTGAGGTTTCTCCCCCTCCTCCTCCTCTTTATGACCTCAAGAAGTGACGTCACGGTCTATTCATCTTCCTTTGCAATGTTCCAAAAATAGTCATTCATTTCTCGCTAAAAAAAATCTCTCTCTCTCTCTCTCTCTCTCTCTCTCTCTCTCTCTCTCTCTCTCTCTCTCTCTCTCTCTCTCACACACACACACACACACACACACACACACACACACACACACACACACACACACACACACATTTTTATTACGATCGTGAATGCGAGTTCCTGTTTGTTCCAATGTGTGTATTTTTTTTCCGTGTGTGTGTGTGTGTGTGTGTGTGTGTGTGTGTGTGTGTGTGTGTGTGTGTGTGTGT
>NC_059292.1:7760401-7770401 GCF_017591435.1 Portunus trituberculatus | reverse complement strand
TGAAAGCAGAGACTGGAAAGAGGGTTAGGGAAGAACAAGAATCGAGGCAGCTGAGAAGGAAATGTGGAGCATGGCAAGGAAAAGGGCGCAGCTGGACACAGAAAGAGAATGACCGTAGGGGAGAGTCAGGGGAGAACAGGAGAGAGAAAAAAAATGTACCTAAATGAAAGCAAGAAGGCGGATGGATAAATTGAAGATGACATCTGGAAGAGGGGCAAGGGAGGAAAGAATTCATAAAAAAAAAAATACTTTAAATGAAAATCAATAAAAGAAAATTAATAGAAATTTCCTCGGGTAGGTCTGTGTGTGTGTGTGTGTGTGTGTGTGTGTGTGTGTGTGTGTGTGTGTGTGTGTGTGTGTGTGTGTGTGTGTGTGTGTGTGTGTGTGTGTGTGTGCGTGTGTGTGTGTGTGCTATGATGAATGATCTAAAGGAAGTTTTTGAAAATAGCAAAAGGTTAGAGAAGAAAAAAAAGGCAAGTGAGGAAGAGTGAAGGGAGAATAAGGAGGAGGAAGAGCAAAAAGTAAGAAAGGAAAATGAGAATATCAAATAGTCAATGAGAAAGGACGAGAGATAAGAGAACCACAAACGCATTTCGAAGCATTTTATTCCTTGTGCGGCAATGGCCAATAAAAATATAATCAACGAAATGGGACAGAATTCTTTTCATATTAACAGAAAGACGAAATCTATCAGCGAGACAATTTTCAATACGCTTCCCGTTTCCCATCTTCTTTTTTCCTTCTCATCAACAGACTGACTGATCAATCCTATTCAAGATGAAGAAACACTAAATTCATTCTTATCACAATTTCTATTATGGACTAATCAAGCGTCATTCACTATACAACGATCACCACAGCTAACGAGAAACCACGTCGAAGTAACGCACAGGCACGTCAGTCTGAGCATTAATTAACATACGCGCGCGCGAGCACTCACGCACACACACGCACACACGCATGAGCACGCACACACACACACACACACACACACACACACACACACACACACACACACAAAAATTATGCTTACCACACCTAGATCAATTTTGGAGACAGCAGATAATATTTGGATCTGAAGTACAAATAGTACACTGTATCAAGTGTATTGCATTCTTATCAGTCTCTTTTGAGGTTATATTACAACCTCACAGGCACTACACAGAGGTCGGACTTAGCTATTCCGGAGACCTTATGAAAGTTAATTGTTCCTCCATTCTTTTCATCTTCCCTTTCCCTTCTCACGGAAAAAGAAAGAAAAAGAAAACGCGAGGAACAAAGCTTTGAGAGGCCAGCCAGGGTGCAGTGTTTCTCTTGGGAGGCGTGAAAGACTTGCATGGTTCAGTTTTGTGTTAAGTGAATATTCCGTTTTACAGAGTTATGACACATATCGTTTTGAAGAGAAGGGCCGTTGTACATACTACTGACGAGTTCGTACGTGTGTGTGTGTGTGTGTGTGTGTGTGTGTGTGTGTGTGTGTGTGTGTGTGTGTGTGTGTGTGTGTGTGTGTGTGTCTGTGTGAATAGAATAGAATAAAATATGATATCCATTTGTTTGCTCAGACTTTACAATAAAAAAGAATGAAGCAGAGCTCTGCATTAAACCAAACATAAAATATTAACATAACGCAAACGTTTATGACTTACTTGATCCATAATGCTGTGTTAAGCATAAATGAACAGACATCTCGTTTTTGTACACTTTCCTACGTAAAGAAAACTATTTACGGAATATCTGTTAACAATATTATGTTAACCATGCTAACACAATACTGTTATTTTCATAAATGATTCACCATAACACATTAAATTCCGACATTCACACAGACACGGTTTGCAATACATGAATCACTTAAACATTCCGAATGCAATTCTTAGAAAAGAAGATAAATTGTTGAGAAACTTTTCATTACAGTTCTGCATCAGTAAAATATATTTCAGTTGATCTGGTCGGGTGTGTGTGTGTGTGTGTGTGTGTGTGTGTGTGTGTGTGTGTGTGTGTGTGTGTGTGTGTGTATTGGTAGATCACCTACCCTTCTCTTAAGAATAATCACTTTTTCCCACGACAGGAACACAAGGGAACGCTTACACTGACTTGGCGGCCTTGCTTCCATCGAGCCGTGTCCGTGTTATTACCGTCACAGGGACACTTAAAAATACAAACTGCATTCTCAAAACTGTGTTATATTACAGCGTGGTCTCGCTCGGTCGGCCAAACCCGCTTACTGCTGGTATTGAAGTTGTGAGGGATGCGACGGAGAGAGAGAGAGAGAGAGAGAGAGAGAGAGAGAGAGAGAGAGAGAGAGAGAGAGAGAGAGAGAGAATTTCCCTCTCCATGTAATCTTTTCCTATCTTTTACACACCTTCTTGTCCTTCTCTTCACTTCCTTTTCTCTCATTTCAAATATTCCTTTTTTTCTTTCCCTAGCTGTTATTTGGTTCTTCAGATAATTTTCCATTTTTTTCGTTGTGTTATTATTTCTTTATTCTCTTGTTTTCCTTTTTCTCTTTTATTTATTGTCTTTCTTTCACCTTCCAAGCATTGCCATCTTAAATTTCTTTCAATCTTATTTCTTCCTGTCCTTCTTTCACCTTTTTTTCAGTATCTTGCATTTATCTTCCTTCTCTTCCTCCTTCAACTCCTCCTCCTCCTCCTCCTCCTCCTCCTCCTCCTTCCCCCTTTCTTCTTTACTCTCATATTACTCTTTTCATTCATTCCTGCTCATCTCTCTCTCTCTCTCTCTCTCTCTCTCTCTCTCTCTCTCTCCACTGGAAAACTACATACAGTATATACAAAATTTTTTCCTACTTCTCCAACATCCAAACGTACGTAACATCCTATAGTGAGTGTTTCGTGTTCCCCCTTACAGTAATCACGTACGTTTGGATCCACGGACATTACAAGCAGTCCTATCCTCTTTTAGCAAGGTAAAAGGTAAAGGTGGAGACATATTCTATTTCGGCGCGTGGACTAGGCACTCTTCTTCTTCTAATTGGGCTCTGGTGGATAACAGCCTTTAACTCTGGAAAGGACCATTGTGACATCTTTCCAAGTTTTTCCCAATACTCGACCAATCCAAAGAAGGATGAACTGCTGGATGGGTTGTGCGCCCACTGCCCCAGAGTAAATTCTAGAAGGGACTTGGGATTCTTATCGAGGCGAGCTAAGCACTGCACCATGGAGGTAACACAAAGAATTCAGTATCATTCCCGTATACCCCTACAAGTATTATATAGAGACCTTCTGCTCTCAACCACCGCCTTCTGAAGGTTGATTTACGACAAGAAACCGACGACCAAATTCTGAAAGGCCAGCTATGATGACGCGCTTCCTTGAATGGAGAGCGACGGAGACTTCTTTTAGTGTCCAGTTTTATCTTAATAGAATACTGTTTCGTTACATAAAGTAATAATAGGAGTTGTATTAAACCAGTGAGGTGAGAGTTCCCTTTCTAATTCTGAATGTGCATTTATTTGTTTGGATCTGTAATAGTCTTTAGGTAATCAAGATAGAGACATTAAGGAGGGGCAAATTTCACTGCTATCACCATCAATTTTCAAAGCAACATGATAGCTACCAACACACACACACACACACACACACACACACACACACACACACACACACACACACACACACACACACACACACACACTATCGTTACTAACGTTATTAATATCATTATCATCAGCTGTGCTTCCACCATCACCTGAACCCCCCACACCACTGCCTCGCCGTCCTTTCCTCTACACTTGTCACACTACCTCTTGCTTACCCATGGCCCTTGACCTTCTTACATTCCCACCCTCTGACTCCCTTTCTTCTCCCTCTCTCCGACACAACAGAAGGGCCACACGCAGACCACTGACTAAGTGACAACATTTGGCAACCCACTCCCCTAGACATTTCTCATTCATGACGTGCTTTGGAATCGATTTAACCCTCTCTCTCTCTCTCTCTCTCTCTCTCTCTCTCTCTCTCTCTCTCTCTCTCTCTCTCTCTCTCTCTCTCTCTCTCTCTCTCTCCACTACTGCTCCTCTTTCTCCCTGCTCCCGACACTTGTTTGGCACCACGCCTAAATCTGGGACTGGTGACGACGGCGGCGGCGGAGGTATTTTGATTCAGCCGTAGGGACGCATCGAGGCAGCCCGTCCGTCACTCACCCTCGAGAACATGGACGCCACTCACGCTTCGGGTTCCACCTCTCCGTCACTCAACGTCGCGAGACCGAATGCCGGGCTATCCCTCATCCCGATCGCTCCCAATGTCCTGACGCCTAAATATAACCTTAGCCCTCCTATTTATGGCCGTCGGGTGTGACCTAGTCTATACCTGTCATGAGGGAGGAGGGGGAGAAGAAGGAGGAAAAGGAGAAAGGGAGGAGGAAGAGGAAGGGGAGCAGAAAAGCGAGAAGGATTTCGATGACAACTGTACAACCACCACCGCCACCACCACCACCACCACCATTCCCTAACAGTAACACAACCTACACCAGTACCATCAATAACACCAACGAAAACACCCGTCGCCGCCACATCCAGACAAACACATACTGCTTCCATCCGTCACTCTGTCCTCACACCTTACACTTTTTCCCTCCTTTTCTCCTTTTCTCCTTCTTTCCTTCCTTGCTTCCTTCCTTCCTTCCTTCCTTCCTTCCCTCCTTCTCTTTGAAAATAATATATGTTGATTAGAAATTTTCCTCCGCATCAAGCTCGGAGGGAAAACAGTGATGGACAAACCTTTCCCCTCATTCCCACCGCCGCCATCACGACCACCGCAACCACCACCGCCACCAATCCGAAGGTGAAATCGCAGCTGACTCACCACCGTAACTCTCGCGGCTGCAATAAATAATATTCGTGTCTCCTGCTCATAATTCCCGCCGCCGACCGCGAGCTGAGAGTTAAAGTCGTGCCGGAGGAAGAGGGAGAGGAGGGAAGGAAGGGATGGAAGGAGGGGAAGGGGCAGTCCAGGGAGGGAAAGAAGGGACGGAATGATGCACAGGGTGAGGCAATGGCATCCTTCGCCTGCCATGGTACGTGCTTGGGCAGTGACGGCGATGATGACGATGATGATGATATAGCAGGGTCATCAATCACACACACACACACACACACACACACACACACACACACACACACACACACACACACACACACACACACACACCAGAATAGGAGGAGCAGTTGTATTAAAAAATTGTACCTTTCCTTTTCCTGTTCTTACATCTCCATCTTACATCTCTCTCTCTCTCTCTCTCTCTCTCTCTCTCTCTCTCTCTCTCTCTCTCTCTCTCTCTCTCTCTCGCTTCTTTTACATGATAATAATGCCACTTCTTTCCTCGTAGTATCTCATCTTCTCTTTCATTTTTCCTTGACTCCGAATTTCCATAGCTTACTAATACTGTGATTTACTTCCTTACTATTCTATTCTTTTCTTCCAATCCCCAAGCACATGTCCATCACTCTATTCACTCCCTGGGGCCACAGTTAGCTCGTCACACCCTGGGAACAGTTACTTCCAGACGACTTACAAAACTTGAATGACTCGATTTGGCTTGTTTTGCTCTTCTGCAGCACCGACATGGGAAGCGGAAAGTTTGAAGCGCTTGTTAGTGATTCTTTCTTTTAGTTAGAGAAGGAGAGAGAGAGAGAGAGAGAGAGAGAGAGAGAGAGAGAGAGAGAGAGAGAGAGAGAGAGAGAGAGAGAGAGAGAGAGAGAGAGATAGTCATAATTATGGTATGGTGCACGAGCACGCGCACACACACACAATCACAAACATACCACAAGCACACAAACACGCAAACACCCACACACACACACACACACACACACACACACACACACACACACACACACACACACACACACACACACACACACGACGAGACAGGAACTTAGTAAGGCAGAAATAAATTTTTCAAATGCTAATGTGTTCTCTCTCTCTCTCTCTCTCTCTCTCTCTCTCTCTCTCTCTCTCTCTCTCTCTCTCTCTCTCTCTCTCTCTCTCTCTCTCTCTCTCTCACCTCTCACCTCTCACCTCTCTCCTCTCTTCCTTCTTCCCTCTTCCCTCTCCCCTCTCCCTCTCCCCTCCCTCTTTCCTCCTCCCCTTCTCTCTTTCCTCTCCCCTTCTCTTTTCCTCTCGACCTCTCTCTCTCCCCCCTCTCTCTCTATTCATTAACTAACTGACAGGTTAATAATGAATTGACACATATTATTAAATGTATATCTATAGGAACAGTGACAGTTGTAATAACATCTACATATTAATGATGATGATGATGATGATGAAGATAATGATGATGGTCATGATAAATGGAACTACTGCAACAACTACTACTACTACAACTATTAACACTACCATTACTACTACTACTACTACTACTACTTTTTCTATTATTGCTATCACTATTACGACTTCTACTACTACTACTACTACTACTACTACTTATTATTATTATTATTATTATTATTATTATTATTATTATTATTATTATTATTATTACTATTATCATTACTATTATTACTATCATTATTATTGTTGTTACTATCATTATCATTATAACATAAAAATAACAATAATACTACTAATAATAGCAAACATTAATGATGATAACAATGACATTAATGATAATAATAATAATAATAATAATAATAATAATAATAATAATAATAATAATAATAATAACAATAAATTATATATATAGTGATTTGCACAATGCCAAAGGTAGATAAAAAAAAAAAAAAATAGAATAACCTAACTAAATACTTGCGACTACGTATCGACTGTCGCCTTTCATCCTAACAACCTTCCTGCCAATGAGTGCGTTCCTCACTGCGCGTAATGATGAGTCCCTGCACGGCCTTCTTCACCAATCAATTCCTGCCATACACACACACACACACACACACACACACACACACACACACACACACACACACACACACACCATATCTCCATTTATTCACGTAGAAGGAATGAAAGAAAACAATAGGAAATGAATGAGAGTGACAGAATTCGGACTCTCAGCTCTCATCCCAACTCCATCCGTTCCCTTCTGTCCGCTTTATCCGGGTCCGTTCGCCCGTCCGGGTTCGCTTGGGGTTCGCTTACGCCCTTGTTTCCTTTTCATCCCGTAAGGTCAAGTTTTCTTTACTTTTTCTTTTTTTAATCCACCTTTCCTGCTAGCGATCCATAGTGACCTATTTTGGGACTCACGGCGCACCTCGTGGTCCGCCTTAATGGTCTTCAAATGACCAGGAGGAGAAGGAGGAGGAGGAGGAGGAAAGAAGGAGAAGGGAACAGAGAACCAGGAAGAGGAGGAGGAGGAGGAGGAGGAGGAGGAGGAGGAGGAAGAGGAGAAGGAAGAGGAGGAGGAGGAGGAGGAGGAAAAGGAAAAGAAGAAGGAAACAGAGAACCAGGAGGAGGAGGAGGAGGAGGAGGAGGAGGAGGGAGGAGGAGAAGGAGGAAAAGAAGAAGGAAACGGAGAACCAGGAAAGGAGGAAGAGGAGGAGGAGGAGAAGGAGGAAAAGAAGAAGGAAACAGAGAACCAGGAGAAGGAAGAGGAGGAGGAGGAGGAGGAGGAGGAGGAGGAGGGACTCAAACATAAATCACAAAGGAAGAACAAACATCAACAAACCTGATGGTCCCTACGAGACTGTTTGCGGTCTAGTATGTTGTCTAGTGAAGGAAGAATTCAGCCAAGGCGAAGGCTCCTCTCCACCACCACTCCTTCCATCCCTAGTTGACAGAACATTAAGGAAATCGATTCAAGAACAGGAGGAGGAGGAAGAGAAGGAGGAAGAAGAAGAAGAGGAGGAGGAGGAGGAGGAAGGGGACGAGAGGAGGAGGAGGAGGAGGAGGAGGAGGAAGAGTGAAAAAGAATAAGAAAATATAGGAGGAATAGTTTCTGATGATAAATGAAAGGATAAGAAGATAAGAAAAAATGAAAAAAAGTGAGAGGGAATACAAAAATGGAGAGCTCTAAGAAAATGAGGGTATACAGTGCATGGAGAGAGAGAGAGAGAGAGAGAGAGAGAGAGAGAGAGAGAGAGCAAGTGAGTATAGAAGAAAAGGAAGGGACGGGAGGAAAATGATGAAGTAACGGAAGGAGGAATGATGAACTTGAGAGAGAGGGATGATGGAAAATAAGTCGGAAGAGAAAAAGGGAAGAGGAAGCGAGGAGAAGGAAGATGGCGATGATGCGGAGGGTGAGGAAGGGAGAAGGGAAGGGCGAGAGGGGGGAGGAGAGGGAAGGAGACGGGAATGAAGGGAAAGAGGTAGGCAGGAGGGAAGAAAGCTGCTTCCGGCCCTGCACTCCAATGACGCAGCCCGAACAAAAGAAACAAGCGAAGCGTTTCAGGAGCGTATGCCCTCCTTTCTCTCTCTCTCTCTCTCTCTCTCTCTCTCTCTCTCTCTACTACTACTCCTACTCCTCCTCCTCCTCCTCCTCCTCCACCTTCCTTTACCTGACGCAGCCTCTTCCGCTTCTCCTCCTCTTCCTTCTTCCCCTCGTCTTTCTTTCCGTCCTCCCGCTCTTCCTCTCCTCTCCTTCTTCCAATCCCTCCTGACACAGCCCCTCTCCTAGCCTCTTTCAGACCAGGGGCAGAGGAGCTCACTTCCCCGTCACGTCTACCTTACCAATCGTATCTAAAATTCCTGGCCATCCCTTCACCTAGCCGTGCCCCGCCTCACCTCAATCTTCATCTTTTTTTTTCATATTTCTTTTTTTCTTTTCTTCTTCTTCGTCGTCATCATCATCGTCTCTATTCGTCCGGGTATTGTCAGTCCTCGTCCTCCTCCTTCTCAAACTTTTTTAACTACTCTCCACTTCTTTCTTTTCGCATGTTTCTCTTCCCTTTCCTTCTCCTCTTTCTCCTCCTCCTCCTCCTCCCATTCCTCTTATTCTCTCCTCCTCTTTCCTTCCTTATTCCCGCCAGTAGAAGGAGTGGAAGGAGTCTTATGTGATCGAAGCTGATTATGTCTCTCCCTTTACTTTATCTATCTATTTATATATTTTAAGAAATCCGACCAAAGGCACAAAATTTGGTATGATAGAACCACAAAAAATAACTTATGTATAAACACAAATCTCGAACAAGTTACCTATTTCAGTTTCAGGTGGAGTCTTTATAGTTCTTTTCGAAACGTTCAGATTTTTGGAAAACAGATGCAGATAAAAAAAAAAAGTTTGCATTAAATTCATTGGTAAAGGAGTGAAACAGTTATAGCAGACAGAATCGGTGTGAGAGTAAGTTCAAAGTCTTGTGCAGCGAGGCCACGAGCAGAGGGGAGGCATGCAGTTACCAAGTTCAGAAGAGCAGTAACCATGGAGATAACGGTACAAGATAGGAGAACGTGCGACATTACCGTCGGAAGTGAGAGATTCAAGACATTCTGTTACAAGAGAAAAACTACAGAGAGAAAAAGTTGAAATCAATGTAACGAAAAACTGGTGACTATTCTTTTTTTAGGACTGTGAGCAGTTCATACATGGACGGATGAAGCTTTTGTACATACAGCGTTAGAAGCTGGAAGAGAAATGGTATCCAGTACACACAAATTTATGGAAGCTGTTTTAATAAGAAATTAAATGAGAGATTTGTAGCCGCTTTTTTTTTTTTCTCTTTTTTTAAAGGACAGTTTATTCTCGATGGAGAGGAGAGGGATAGGTAAGTGCCGTTGTAGAGGAGATAGTGTCTTACAAGATTAAATTTCTAAGGAAACAATGATGAATTAACGAGTGAGAAAAGGTTACGTGACGATAAATATAAAAGATTTTTTTTATATAAAGATGGAATAAAGAGACTTCCAAACACCATTTCACATGGTCGTAATGTAGGAGAGCATTGATGGAAGTCTGGCTCATGTTTTGAGTGATTATATGTATGTTGCATCTCTGCACTAGGAATATTTTTTTTTTTACCATTGAATCACCACGAAAACATTAAAGTCTTCACTCTTTGGACATTAAGAGAAGGAGAAGCAGGAACGACAGT
>NC_059292.1:7742901-7755401 GCF_017591435.1 Portunus trituberculatus | reverse complement strand
TAAGCAGCGGCAGTAATCACGCAAGGTACCAGCTTTATGATCCTTGATTACATCTTCACAGGTTACAATCTTTACTCACTTTACCTCCACCATGAAAAGATGCCTCTGCTACCACACTACACACTACAAATAAATAAATGAATGAATGAATAAATAAATAAATAAAAGAACATACATACATACAAAACCCTCAAACAAATATCTAAAACGATGTAGTTAAACCGTCTGTACGCTTTTGTGAAATTCTAAATTAAACTATATTTCCCAAACTGCCTATTTCTTCGCTATCCAAACTATCAGATAACGTGACTGGACTAAGACACTCCGTAGTCTGCCGCAGCTTAATAAAATTTCCAAGGGTAAAATTTTCCAATATCCGTTCAAGCCTTCGTCACTTGATGATATTTCCTTATAAAAAAGAATCGTGACATTAGAAAAAGTTGGCCTTCCGTCTTTTATTATGTGTGTGTGTGTGTGTGTGTGTGTGTGTGTGTGTGTGTGTGTGTGTGTGTGTGTGTGTGTGTGTGTGTGTGTGTGTGTGTGTGTGTGTGTGTGTGTGTGTGTGTGTGTGTGTGTGTACAGTTATACATATACAGTTTTCTTAGGTTAAAATATTAAGCTCCAAAACTCGCTTCATCCCTTATAATGTTCGACGCTCTAAGGTGGCGCCCGGCACCTTTAAAAGCTTATTAACCTGTGCCTGTGATAATCCTTGCAGGAGGCAGGTGTGTCCTCCGTGTTTTATGACCAGATGTTGGTGAGGATTAGGTGAGAATATATATTTTTTTCGTGTGTGTGTGTGTGTGTGTGTGTGTGTGTGTGTGTGTGTGTGTGTGTGTGTGTGTGTGTGTGTGTGTGTGTGTGTGTGTGAGAGAGAGAGAGAGAGAGAGAGAGAGAGAGAGAGAGAGAGAGAGAGAGAGAGAGAGACAAAGTCGTAGGTGTAAACACACACACACACACACACACACACACAGTTGAAAACGCACATGCATGAAGGCAACAGACAGGCAGACAGACGGACAGACAGACAGACAGAGGCAAAAACAGGCTAGACCAGATAATGCACAAACAATTAAACATAGAGCGTAGGACAAATAATATAAAAAAGTGAAAGCGGAAAAAAATGTTATCGTGTGAAGAGATGAAGAAAATTTTTATGTAAATGATCATATCTCTCTCTCTCTCTCTCTCTCTCTCTCTCTCTCTCTCTCTCTCTCTCTCTCTCTCTCTGACCCTATTACGTAAGACTTTTCCCTCCTTCCACGTAACCCTTTCCCTCCTTTTCTTACCGTCCATGCCTATTATTTCTCCACGGTCTCTCTCCGAGGCTTAACCAGTGACTATTTTTAGCTCATGCAGGGAGGAGGAGGAAAACCAGGAGAGAGAGAGAGAGAGAGAGAGAGAGAGAGAGAGAGAGAGAGCATCTGAAATCAAAATACGTATATTGCGGAATATCTTTACCTTGTAGTTTGCACAAGTTGGAATGAGAAAGCCAGGTTTGCGTGATCTCTCTCTCTCTCTCTCTCTCTCTCTCTCTCTCTCTCTCAAACACACACACACACACACACACACACACCGAATAAACCGAAGCAACTTTCGGCAAACGATAGAGTTGGTTCAAAGAATGGCCTATAGGAAGCGAGAGAGAGAGAGAGAGAGAGAGAGAGAGAGAGAGAGAGAGAGAGAGAGAGAGAGAGAGAGTTGGAATGGGTGTACTAATGAAGGACAGTGAACTATTAGTAACTTGCATTTTCGTACTTTAACCGATCTCTTCCTCAAGTTGGCAACGACTACACTTAAAATTTAATAAAGAAAATGAAACTAAAGCACAACAGCAACACCTGTAGTAGTAGTAGTAGTAGTAGTAGTAGTAGTAGTAGAAGTGGTAGTGGTAGTAGTAGTAGTAGTAGTAGTGGTAGTAGTAGCAGTAGTAGTGTTAGTAGTAGTAGTAGTAGTAGTAGTAGTAGTAGTAAATAATAGTTGTAATTGTAGCTGTAATAGTAGTAGTAGTAGTAGTAGTAGTAGTAGTAGTAGTAGTAGTAGTAGTAGTTGTTGTTGTTGTTGTTGTTGTTGTTGTTGTTGTTGTTGTTGCTGTTGCTTTTGTTGTTGCTCGTTGTTGCTTTGAATGTTGTTGATGTAGTTAGTTGTAGTAGTAGTAGTAGTAGTTGTTGTTGTTGTGTAATTGTAGTAGTAGTAGTAGTTGTTGTTGTTGTTGTTGTTGCTCTTTTTGTTGTTGCTGTTGCTGCTTTAAATGTTGTTCTCGTTGTTGATATTGATGTTGTTGTTGATGTAATAGTAGTAGTAGTAGTAGTAGCAGCAGCAGCAACAGAAATAGTAGTAGTAGTAGTAGTAGTAGTAACAGCGGTGGTGGTGGTGGCGGTGCACCTTCACCCTAACATACTTTTTTTCTGTATGCAGCGTCGGTTGGACAATTGTAAAACTTTGTGCCCAGATCGGTTTTGGTGCTCCTAAATTGCACACTATTTCTGACTCCTATAAAAGTTTGGTTGGCGATGGTTTCAGGTCTGTTCATAATATCCGGTTCTTAAACTGGAGAAAATAACTTGATACCGTCGAAACAAACAGTTCCAAGTGGCGGGAAGGAGGTGGGATTGGCAGGGGGATCTGTAGGGGTGGTGGGGAGCAAAGGGTGATTATTGCAGAGTGGCAGGTTTGCAGGTAGCGTGGCTGGTTCTGTTATATAGAGCGTAGTGAGCGATGAGAACATTTTGAACGTTTTGAACATTTTATTGATCACTGACAGACCGAGAATGATGGGAGCAGGGATGACTCTCCAACGTGATGCAGAATATTTTCAAAGCAAATAAATTACTAGGGTAAACGAAAACCCTTTACGATCTACATTGAAATAGTCCTAGAAAATACAGTAAAGAATACCATAAATGCAGTGAATCACTCGTCTAGAAAACATTTTGATACTGCAGAAAGTAAGCAGAATGCAGGTAAACAACGGAGAGGATGCCAGTGTTTCAAGGGTCTTCCACCAGATGAGGCCATAATGCCCCACACAATTACAGGTGACAGACTCGAGCCATCAAAGGATCAGAGACTAAATAGCATTATGACCCAAGTGTACACATTGTAACAGTGGGAGGAACGGCAACAGAAAATTATTTCATAGATAACACATTTTGCTACACATTGTGCTAAATCTCTCTCTCTCTCTCTCTCTCTCTCTCTCTCTCTCTCTCTCTCTCTCTCTCTCTCTCTCTCTCTCTCTCTCTCCAATATGAAGCTGTGTCTGTCTGCATAGCTGTATTTTTTCCTGCACAGTTTATATATCTGCAACGAATTTTGATACGCGTATATTGATCCTCACAACTTTTGTTGTTCACTTTCAACAGTGGTTAGTTCTGTTTACATTCTGGACCTGAAAAAGAGGAATAATTTTCTCTCTAGACGGCTGATTGAGACTCAAACCAAAAAGTTTTTTTTCTTTTTTTTTCGTGCAGAACTGCCTTGCTATGTTTTGCACAGGCACCGAAATGATTCCCTCCAGCATCGCACTCGCGAAAACCAGCTCCCATACCAACACTACGACAAAGAGATACGATACACTGGTTTCTATCCCTTCACTTTTCATAGCACAGGATATGTATTACTTCAAGGGACAACGTGTCGATCCTTGTGCTTTGTCTTTTGCTCTTTTTCCCTGAAATGACACGTCTGCAACTCTTTCACGAAACTGTCAAATATTTCAGTCATGAAAGTCACCAGCTGCAATGCTGTAAATCTCTCTCTCTCTCTCTCTCTCTCTCTCTCTCTCTCTCTCTCTCTCTCTTTCTGGTCAAATATACTTTACTTTGGCCATTAGATGACGCTGATCATTGATAAGCTAATATTTAATCTCCAGATAAAAGATTGTTATGTTGTAAAGATATCACAGATCCATTTTTGTACAACATGATGATATTGCAAGTCTGAATTCGGTTGTGCCCAAAAGATGCTTCACTGCGAGGTTGCGAGGTTCCTTAGGCGGAATGGTTAGTAGGAATTGAGACTGGTACGCTTAACAATGTCATGTCAGAAGGTCACCACTCATTACCTCATTAAAGGATGTGTAGGATATGTAGTTCAACACTGCTACTGCCACTATTACAAATACTACTACTACTACTACTACTACTACTACTACTACTACTACTACTTCTACTACTACGACTATTTCTACTACAACTACCATTACTACAACAACAACAACAACAACAACAACAACAACAACTACTACTACTACAACTACTACTACTACTACTACTACCACTTCTACTACTACTACTATTACTTCTTTGACTACTTCTGCTACTACTACTACTACTATTTCTTTGACTATTTCTACTACTACTAATAATACTGATAGAGGAGGAGGTGAAGAGAAATACAGGTGTAGGGAGACGAGTTTATTCACGACTAGTTTCGCTGATGCTTCTTCAGAGGAATTGCCCTGAAGAAGTATCAGCGAAACTAGTCGGGAATAAACTCATCTTCTTACACCTGTGTTTCTCTTCACCTCCTCCTCCAACTTGTCTCAATGTCTGAACAATAATACTAATACTAATTCTCATGCTACTACTACTACTACTACTACTACTACTACTACTATTGCAATTACTGCTTCTACTACTACTGCTACTACTACTTCTACTACTACTACTACTACTACTACTACTACTACTACTACTACTACCAATGAAAAGTAGTAGTTGTAGTAGTAGTAGTAGTAGTAGTAGCAGTAATAGCAGTAGTAGTGTAGAAGTGGTAGTAGTTGCAGTAGCGGTAGTAGTGATAGTAGTGGTGGTATTTGTAGTAATAGCAGTAGTTGTAGTAGTAACAGTAGTTGTATATAGTAGTTGTAACTATAGTAGTTGTAGTTGTAGTAGCTGTAGTGTTGTAGTAGTAGCAGTAGTAGTAGTGGTGCAGTAGTAGTAGCAGTGTGACTTGAAAGCAGACAGACTCGCCTTGTACACCCACATAAAACAATAACATGAGGAATACGAGTATACACGAAATAAAAACTAGCAGAAGACATGATGAGAGAGAGAGAGAGAGAGAGAGAGAGAGAGAGAGAGAGAGAGAGAGAGAGAGTGTGTGTGTGTGTGTGTGTGTGTGTGTGTGTGTGTTACCGCCTCCCCAAGACTAATGTGATTGTGGTTAAAAACTGTTGGCATCGGTCGTCAGCATAGATCACCTGATAACGTGAGATAGAGGCTTTGTATATCATGTGTTATTTGACGTATCCACTCACTTATCAACAATACAAGTAGCTACCATTTCTTACTGTGCTGACACGTGCAGACGCGTGCGTGGCGTGTGTGTGTGTGTGTGTGTGTGTGTGTGTGTGTGTGTGTGTGTGTGTGTGTGTGTGTGTGTGTGTGTGTGTGTGTGTGTGTGTGTGTGTGTGTGTGTGTGTGTGTGTGTGCTGCTGCTGCTGCTGCTGCTACTACTACTACTACTACTACTACTACTACTACTACTACTACCAAAAATAATAATAATCATAATAATAATACCAATAATAATAATTATTACTACTACTGCTACTACTACTACTACTACTAATAATAATAATAATAATAATAATAATAATAATAATAATAATAATAATAATAATAATAATAATAATAATAATAATAATAATAATAATAATAATAATAATAATAATAATAATAATAATAATAATAATAATAATAATAATAATAATAGTAACAATAACATTAATAGTAACAACAACAACAACAACAACAACAACAACAACAACAACAACAACAACAACAACAACAACAACAACAACAACAACAACAACAACAACAACAATAATAATAACAATAACAATAATAATAACAATAATAATAATAATAATAATAATAATAATAATAATAAAAATGAAAACAATAATGTTAAAAGGAGAAGACAAAAACACCACAAAGTCTTCATACCTGCTTAAGATATGAACTATGCTGGGCAAGGACTGTTTTAGTACACATCTGTCCTCACTCAAATCAACATCAGTGTTCGCCCGGTGGAGCAAGTGACTGCGAAGGGCCGCGGGGATGGCAGGTAGAGGTGGCTTTGGTTATGTATTGATGTGTTTGAGTACGTGCAAAAAACAAGGGAAGACTAAACTAAACAAGCAGAAAGTCAATAATGCAACCACATGAAAACAAATACAACGAAAGGGACACAAGGCGAAGAACAAAGCAACGAAACAGAAAAACGCAGGTAGTGGCGGACCCTGAGGTAAGTAATAGAAAAAAAAAGAATGAAAGATGAGAGTCGGGGAGATGAGGGAGAGGATGGAAAAGGTGGGACAAAGGAGGGTACAAAGGGTTGAAAAGAAGATACAGGAAGGAAAGGCAGGAACAAAGATAGAGAGAATGTATAGAGGGGAAAAACAATACACAAACAGCATTCATATCGCGTAATGTGTGTGTGCTAAAAGGTAATGAGTAGTGATGCGTCAGGCGGCCATTACCAATTATGCCCCTTATGCCCCTTAGCCGGTACAACAACACGGAGAGGCTAAGATAGATAAGCAAGAGTAGAGAGTTCAATAGAAACACCCATCCAACCTAACAAATGTACACATGCGCCCTCGTGAACACACACACACACACACACACACACACACACACACACACACACACCAAAGCAATACATAGTTGCTTACTTCATGCAAAACTGACATCCTCACTAAGCTACAACTATCACTGCCACTACCACCACCACCACCACCACAGCCACGCACCCAAACCAAGCACACCACCTTCCCCCACATTGTTTGCCAAATGCCCTCACCTTTCCCAAACTCCCACTAACACAACAGCACCACTTACCCAAAACACGGCTCTTTGGTAATTAACTAATTGGTTAAAGACGAACAACCTTAAAAGAATCAGTCATATAAGTGTACTCCCTTAGTTATCAGTATTTACTAACACCAGTCCTGTTACCATAATTGTTGTCATTGTTCCATTATCTGCATGACTGGCACAACCGTTACAAACACCTGCTTACAAAACATAATTACAACTATTGACGATAAAAGTCTCCCATTTTTTTCTTATGATTTCTAGATATTTCCGTTTTCTTGTCAGTTCTTGCCGCTGGTCAGTGTCCCTCATACATGAATAAAATCTTTTATTGGATTCTCTTCTCTCCTTACGATTCTTCATCCAAATACGCCATGCGAAATGAGTCTTACCCAAAAGAATTTTATTTCCCTCCTGTGAGACGACAATATCGATATTTCCATCGGTCTTCTATGTCGCTATTAGTTTATTTATTTATTTTTTATTATTATTATAATCTATTCATTATTTTCTATAAGGAGAATTTCAATATAAATCCATTTTCCGTCAGCTTCTTTTACTTTTTATGCGCTATTCTGTTTACAGTTTTCATTTTCCTAAAGAGTGCTTACAACGTAACTGTTTCTTCTCTAGTGAACAATTCAGAGTACTTCACACTATAACCTTCTTGCTCCTCTTCCCTATAAATGTTTCCGCCTTGAGCCATCGACCAGTCACTTTGTTTACCTCTCAGTGTTAGTGATAAAAAATTTGGACGCCTTTACTTTATTGTTTGTTTATCTTATCCGCATTCTCGTTCATCTAGTTTTCCTTCGATCTTCTGATACCATTCAAGTTATGATAAGACAAAGTTACTCGCTCACTCATCAATTACGACATTCTCTTCTTTCATTCATCCTAATTAAGATAACCCCAAGAGAACGTTACTACTCATTGCCTTCTCCTCTTTCAGCATCATCTTCCTCACCAATCCTCTTCTTTCAGCATTATCTCCTAACACATACTTTGTGTTATCTCTTCGCGTCATAATAAGTGACATTTGTTTTATTTCTAGTTCACCTCTGGCCAACATTTATTCTATATAGGTCTCTCTCTCTCTCTCTCTCTCTCTCTCTCTCTCTCTCTCTCTCTCTCTCTCTCTCTCTCTCTCTCTCTCTCTCACACACACACACACACACACACACACACACACACACACACACACACACACACACACACACACACACACACACACACACACACACGCACACACACCTATGACAACTGAAAAGATAAAAGCGAAAACAGTGCACGAGAACAAAACATTTATAAGGTTGAGAAGTGAAAAAAAGTCTATTGCGAACAGTTCTAATGAAAAAAATAGTTCCGCACTGCACCCATAAAACATGACACATGACCCGCAGTCTGAGTCAATATTCCCCAAAGCAGCAGCTCGTCCGGTCCTCATCATTTCCAGTCTCCCGCAACACACACACACACACACACACACACACACACACACACACCCGGTAGCTCAGTGGTTAGAGCGCTGGCTTCACAAGCCAGAGGACCGGGGTTCGATTCCCCGGCCGGGTGGAGATATTTGGGTGTGTCTCCTTTCACGTGTAACCTCTGTTCACCTAGCAGTGAGTAGGTACGGGATGTAAATCGAGGAGTTGTGACCTTGTTGTCCCGGTGTGTGGTGTGTGCCTGGTCTCAGGCCTATCCGAAGATCGGAAATAATGAGCTCTGAGCTCGTTCCGTAAGGTAACGTCTGGCTGTCTCGTCAGAAACTGCAGCAGATCAAACAGTGAATTACACACACACACACACACACACACACACACACACACCGCGTAGTGTAGTGGTTAGCACGCTCGACTCACACTCGAGAGGGTCCGGGTTCGAGTCCCGGAGACGGCGAGGCAAATGGGCAAGCCTCTTAATGTGTGGCCCCTGTTCACCTAGCAGTAAATAGGTACGGGATGTAACTCGAGGGATTGTGGCCTCGCTTTTCCGGTGTGTGGAGTGTGTTGTGGTCTCAGTCTTAACCGAAGATCGGTCTATGAGCTCTGAGCTCGCTCCGTAATGGGAAAGACTGGCTGGGTGACCAGTAGGCAACCGAGGTGAATTACACACACACACACACGCACACACACACACACACACACACACACACACACACACACACACACACACACATCCATACACACACACTCTCTTATCCACGTACACAGAAACACAACATCATTTCCTTTTCCTCTCCCTTCCTTTTTTGCTCTGCTTTTCAGCCTTGACGCCATCACCATTCCATACAAAGTGTAATCCCCATCACACCACCAGGATCAACCTTCCCCTTATGTCTGTGTCTGCCTTTCACCTCTTATGAAACCACAAACACACACCTCAACCATCCTCTCCTTCTCACTCTCCTTTTTCCACTCTTACTCCCATGATACCAACCCTTCATCTTGCTCCCCTCAACCTCCCCAAAACACACACACACACACACACACACACACACACACACACACACACACACACACACACACAGTTATCAAGATAGGTTCTTTTTCCTTCCTTTTATCAGAGTATATTTCTTTTTCCCAGGCCTCCCTTTTCAAACCTCCCTCCTTCATTCTCCCCGGCAGCTCCCCTCTCTCTTTCTTCTCTCCTTCCCTCCATCCCACCCCCTGACGCCCATACAAACACACGGAGAGGGGTTGCCGCCAGCCGCTTCTGATAACACAACTTTGCTATAAAGACGACCTCGAATTAAGGCGAAAGAAGCCATTTTCCCCTTCCCTTATATATACATGTATTCTTTCCTCGCCCGCATCTTTCCTTTATTTTTAACCTCATCTTCTTTTTTTCATTCATTTGCTTTTTTTCTTACTTGTGATTCATTTTCTCTCTCTTTTTACTTCTCTTCTCCCAGACAGCAGCCTCACCCCTATAATAAATCACCTTGCCTATGTTCCCTTCCTGTCCTCTGAGTGTTATTTACGTTGGTGCTTCGCTATCATGATTTGTAACTTAGAAATAACTATAATTACAATGATAATATCTGCGCATATGTATCCCTAGATCCTTCATAAATGTTGTCAAATACAGTTAAGTGCACAAAGAATTATCACACACACACACACACACACACACACGAACACTGAGGTATGTTTTGTTTCTGTATCAATATTTTCCTTCGCACAGTATTCTCTCTCCTATTCCTTTTTTCTCTTCCTTTTCCTCCCGTTCTTTGAGCCCGGAGGTTTTCATGCTTCACTAACAGAGAAGAGATAGGGAAGATAGAGTGGAGGAATGGAGGAGAGAGGTGGAAAGGAGGGAGTCGGCTATAGTGCAAATTGCGAGGATAGAAATAGATGAAGAAGAGAACAAAGGGCTCTGTTAAGGCGTCGGGAGATGAGACATAATGGGCAGATGAAGGAAAGCTGCATAGAATAGATAGGGAAGGTATGTGTTGTAATAGAGGACGGGGAAAGAAATTGTGTGTGGCCAAAAGGAGGAAGAGAGAAGACGAAAACACGAAGAGAGTCTACGGAAAGTTTACAGGGAAAAGGAGAGAGGAGTATTATAGTGGAAGAAGACAAGGAGGACGAGAGAGAAGTGTTATAAAGAGGTGAGAGCGAGAATAAAGAGGTCAAGAGGTGGGAGGTAGGGAATGACAAAGGAACTAAGGAGGTGAAGGGAAAGGGACAGAGTTAAGAGAAAAAGAATGGAAAGGGAAAAAAAGACAGGAAGGGAAGAGGAAAGAGACGTCGATTTAGGTGAGGAGAAGAAAGGAAAACTAGAGGAAGGATGGAGAATTTAAAATGAATGAAGGAAGGTAGGAAGGAAGGAAAAGAAAGATAGAAGAAAGATAGGAGAGTTAAAGGAAAAAAACACATTTGCCTCAATATTTTACTTGGTACTTTGAACATTGTGCTACACGAAATGTGATAAAACGTGTCAATATAAATTACGTGTATTGTTTGGCGGTGAGGTGGGAGAGAAGACACTGCGGAAGAGGATTGATTCTTACACTGCACTGAGAAGCTTGCACTAGTTTAGGCTTGTTTCTGGTAAAGGTTTCAGAGAGAGAGAGAGAGAGACACACACACACACACACACACACACACACACACACACACACACACACACACACACACACACACACTCACACGAGAAAGCAATTAAAGGTTTCCATTGAGCACACGTAAAATGGAACCAAGTCGGGGGGTGAGAGGATGCTGGGCATCTGAGTATGTCTAGGGAAACTTGAGAGAGAGAGAGAGAGAGAGAGAGAGAGAGAGAGAGAGAGAGAGAGAGAGAGAGAGAGAGAGAAGCACTCACATTCATATCCGGACCTCCGCTAGTGCCAAAACTTTCTCTTCTCTCTTTCTCTCTTCCTCCTCCTCCTCCTCCTCCTCCTCCTCCTTCTCCTCCTCTTCCTCCTCCTCCTCCTCCTCCTCCTCCCTTTCCCTTTGCTCCTCTTCCTCTTCTCACTTCTTCCCCTCTACATACACCTGTCAAAGAGGTCAAATTATAACTCATTAAGCCGCAACTCATCTCTCATCTCAGGCTAGCAGTGTCGCCAGCCGGGCCACGCACCGCTCACCACACCTGCCAAGTTGGGTGGCGCACTGTCCCCCTCCACCCCTCCAACCACCAATCCTCCCTGCCTTTCCCACCCTGCCCCCTTTCCCAATCCTCCATCATCAGCGGTGGTGTTCCGGTCCACCTCTCTTCTTTCAGTGTACTTGTTGGCTATGATATTCCTTGTTCGCGTGTTTTGCTCTTCTATTTCAAACGTTTCTACCAGGACACAGAGAGAGAGAGAGAGAGAGAGAGAGAGAGAGAGAGAGAGAGAGAGAGAGAGAGAGAGAGAGAGAGAGAGAGAGTTGCCACCTGCTTACGGTGTCGCACCCGAAAGGGTCGAGAAGTCATGGTTGTGACCTCCTTAGTTCTTACATCATTTATAAGTATGATGTACTGCCCTTCAGGTGCTGGTTGGCTCTCAGGAAATACCCCCTCCACCACGGCCACACACACACATACACACACACACACACACACACACACACACACACACACACACACACACACACACACACACACACACACACACACACACACACACACACACATTACTTCTAATGGTCGTGACACACCGCACTTTCCTAAACCATTTGTCGATAAGAGAGAATAAGAGGCCGTCGTGGCAGGGGAGAACAGGCATGGTAAACACCAGTCTTCCGTAGCCCACACTAATATCACATCTAAATTGACTTAACCTAAACCTTGCATGAGCTCCCAGGGACACACGCGTGGCCATAAGATCCCTTTGCTGAGGTGCCTCAAATCAATTAATAAAGCAATCAATCCTGAATCCCAAACAAATCCACCACCAACACAAACTCAAGCACAGCTGCAAAGGACATTATTGTCTCAACCACTCGTGCTTAACTAGTAAACAGAATATCTACCACATCCCGCACAAACTGGAGATTGGAAACGCTCAATGGTAGCCATGGCGACAGACAGTAGTATAGATCTGTGATCAAATGTTCTCATTTCCAGAAATGTGCAGTCCATTCGTCACTGTGCACTTAAAAGAACTGCTGATGTAAAATATGTTGAGAATAGAAAGAAATGACGGAGGGAGGAAGAAGAGACGAGGGGACAAGGGAAAGAAAG
>NC_059292.1:7735401-7740401 GCF_017591435.1 Portunus trituberculatus | reverse complement strand
ACCTGCTAAGAGTAATTTGCAATGGATTTTCAATTATCATATTTCTATTATGAGACTAGTTATTGCAATATTTAGTCATAACGTTTTAATGAACCACATATCAATATAAACAAATCAATGTTGCATGGCCTCTCATCTCCGGGCACCTAATGTTTAGTGGGCTACAATGAATTTGATAACAGTTATTAACAATAAAAGTCAATTTGTTTATATCGCTGAATAGAAAACCTCACAAATAAGAGTAATAATCTTATACAGTGCCCTCATAGATATTGTTTTTCCTCTCTTGTGTAAGGTAGGAACAGCAACTGAGACTTGTAAGGTCGTGTTATTCTGTTACCAACAGCTTGTTATCGTTATGCACGTGTGCTATTAGGTGGATTTAATTAATAGATTATGTAGCATTAAGATGCAAATAATTCAGAGGCAAGTATAGAGGGAAACAAACATTAATAATCGTAATTCTGAAATTAATACATGCAACAAAAATATTATGGCAAATTGTAATAACACTTGAATGAATAAATAAAAAGCATCAACAGCCACAATGAAGAAAATACGTTACCACAACCACCATCAAGTATTTTGGTAGCAATAGAAGAATCCCAGGACAAAATTCAGATTCAGAAAAAAATGATCCACAAAGGAAAGAAAGGTCCACTATGGCCCGGCTCACATCGAGGCGACAGTGTGGCGTCAGCCTGTCATTCCCACACACGTGTCTTAACAAGATGGACTACGAGGAACTTGTACGATTCTGAAGAGGAAGACCGTCCAGTTATGCCGGCAAGACGAAGGAGACGGAGAGTATGAAGAGGCCGCACAGCAACCTTATAGAGTCAGAGAAAAGGACTGAAACAAACATCCTCCATGGAGCCTACCGCCTAACCCCAGCCACTTTTCAAGACCTAGTAGAACTATTTAGTCCCCACCTAAAAAAAATACTACAATATTCATATATCCATGCAGAACTTGACCCACGTGCACCACGAAAAGACTCCCGATATTGCATTTACCACAGGCCAGCGCGAAGACATGGTGTGCGGTGGCGCCGCGTTTCCAGACTCACTGAACGATAGTCTTCACCTCACACTTTAGGAAAACATATTTAAAAATTTCTTATAGTAATAATAGTCTCTGTATAGAAATAGTAACATTTTATAGTTTCGCGATATGAAGAATATCATATCAGTGTTGAATTTGTTTCCTCTCTGACGCCGAGACGGCCGTCAACACACAGGGTCCCCAATTCCCTTCTGGTTCACCGTTTCTGACGTTATGCACAGCGACGGCAGTGACTTTGACAATCTAGTGTGAACCGGGTCTATGCAAAACAAGATCAGCTAACGGATAAAAGAAAAAAGTTACCAAGAGTCACCATCGCACGGCACCTTCTTTCAAACAACTGTGACAACACCTTGCATAAACCACCACTCACATTCTTTTCAGGGTCTCTTCTTTCGGCTGTTTACTCTTTCTTTTACTACAGAGACTTCCAACCTGGTTACATACAGGTAACGTAATCTCTCTCTCTCTCTCTCTCTCTCTCTCTCTCTCTCTCTCTCTCTCTCTCATACACGCCACACAATGCCATCCCTCCTGCCAACATTTACCGTGTCCTCAAACCCTTCCTGCTGCGCGCCTTTACCCACCACCTACCACTCACTCACTCATGCTACTCCTTAAATCATTCATGAACCTCCGCCAAATTCTGCGGTCACCACCATTTCATTCACACCTATATCCAGGACAGTCCTGTCACTCTCCCGCATATAGCAATTTCGTTCTCTCCAGTCCAAAACCCAGTGCAATGCAGCCACTTTAAAATACTGTACAGTGTAGCCTTTCCTGTCCGGAGCCTGGCCATCACACCAATCCGTAAAAAGACTACTATATACAAAAAACACTTAATCCCAATCTAACATAAAATAAGTGAGCCGAGGTCAATTAGATGGGAAAAAGAGGAAGAGAAAAAAGTTTGTGGTTGAAAAGAACAAGATTAAGAAATGAAATGAAGAAAGGTACACACACTGCAGATAAGAAACGAGATAAGACCATTGGAAAGATTAAAGGCACAAAATTTAACAAGAGATATGAGAGAGTGAGTTTGTGTTTGTTTGTGTGTGTGTGTGTGTGTGTGTGTGTTTGTGTTTGTGTGTGTGTGTGTGTGTGTGTGTGTGTGTGTGTGTGTGTGTGTGTGTGTGTGTGTGTATTCACCATTGTCTATATTACATTCTCTCTCTCTCTCTCTCTCTCTCTCTCTCTCTCTCTCTCTCTCAAATTGAAGTAATTGTCAAAACTAGAGAAGAGAAAGATAAACAACTAATAATAAAAAGCAATAATGAAGAAAACGCAAAGCAAAAAGAAATAAAGTAAATTAAGTGTTTAATAAAAAAAAAAAAAAAGGAAACACTAGCTATAAGGAATGACGGTGTGGAAAAAATGAGAGAGAGAAAAGCTTCGCAAGGTAATCTTTCACTTCGTTGAGGACACTGGACTCATCAAGCCAGGGAACATAAAAGAATAAATGTTAATTAAATTCTAAACAAGATAAAAAAAAAGGCGGTGAAATTATAAAAAGGCGAATAAACTAGAAAAAAAAAAAGATAAAAATAAAGAGATACCCAGGCGTGATGTTTGATTGATTGAATTACACTGGCGGGTTGTGAGGAAGAGGGAAGCGAACGAGGGGAAGTAGTGCAGGAGGAGGAGGAGGAGGAGGAGGAGGAAAGCTGAAAATATAGGAAATGGAAAGAGGACGGCAGGAAAAGTGAATAAACTACACAAGAATTTTTTTTTTTTTAGAAAATACACATTATAGAAGGAGAGAAATGGAGGAAAGAGTAATAAGAAGAAAAGCTTATGGACGACAAACGAAAAGAAAAACACAAAATAAAAAAAATCAAGGCAGGAAATAATAATGATACGTACGTGTGTATGTATGTATGAATTTACTTATGCTTCACAATTACATCCCTTGCAAACTATAGTTACAAAGTGGTGTGCGTTTCTACTGGTAATGCGCCCCTCCCCCATTTCTCTCTCTCTCTCTCTCTCTCTCTCTCTCTCTCTCTCTCTCTCTCTCTCTCTCTCTCTCTTTGTGCTGACCCATACTAGTGATTGTTAGCTGATCCCTGAAGGCGGTGTTGACGTGGGAGCTTTGTTCAGGGGACGCCATGGTGGGGACAGCGACAGAGGCGAGATGGCGGTAGAGACAGATGTGAAATTGAGCGGGGATAGAAATCGGAACGCGAGGCGGCGGGGAATGGCGGGTTGGGGAAAGGAGTGGGGCGGATAGCAACGACATTGGGTGGAAATGAAGGTGAAGGAGAATATGAAGCGTGTCATGGAGGAAGGGAGATTGTGTAAGAGTGTTCTCGAGCGAGGGAGATGGCGGACATGAGGTATAAATAAAGTGAAAAGTCAATTCTTCCTTCACTTCCATTCAGGCATAGACAAAAAGCACCTGCTGTATAGGGAGTAGCCTGAGGGAAGGTGGTGTGCCTGGGGACGTGTGGCAGTGGAAGTGTGGCGAGGAAACAGCATGTAGTGGACAGGGAAGCTAAAGAGAAGGGAAAGGATGATTATGCAGAAACCAAACACCACACTTAAAGTCACGGAATAAATAAGACCGGTGTTTAGAGACTGTATGGAGAGCAAAAATAGAAGACATCATGGAGAAAGGAAAGACTGGGTGGGGGGGTTAGAGAAGAACGTTAAAGAGGGAATGGGTAGAAAGAAAGGAGGAGCTTCCCAGTCCCCAATCAAGAAGAGCAAACAGACTTCACCTTTGTCAGCCGGTCAGTGAGGAGGGCTGGAGAAGGGAGGGAGGGACGGGTTGGAGGAGAGAGGGGAGGACTGACGAACAAGGAGAGGGGAGGGAACAGAGGACAAGAACAACGGCCATGGTGATCTGAAATTCTGTCATATGTATTCATGCACGCGTGTACGTACGCATTGAATACAGTACATACGATACATGTAAGCCAGTATGTAATGTCTGTGTGTGTGTGTGTGTGTGTGTGTGTGTGTGTGTGTGTGTGTGTGTGTGTGTGTGTGTGTGTGTGTGTGTGTGTGTTCTATTCACCAGAATTGTGTCCGTAATTGAAAATGAAGTCCAGAATATACACATTAGAATTTGTAGTCACGAGAGAGAGAGAGAGAGAGAGAGAGAGAGAGAGAGAGAGAGAGAGAGAGACTGTTATTGCTGCCCAGCCGATCCTCTAAAGTGGTCATATTGGTAACGCGTGAATGGGGAGGCACGGGAAGGGGGCGAAGGCTTTAGAGGGGAAGGGGATTGACCTGCTGTACATATAGGAGGAGCCAGGGTGTGGAGTGGAGGTTGCGAGGGGAAAACGCAGAGACTGAAAAAGGGGAAAGGGCAACGGGAATGTGGAAGGGAAAGAGGAGAAATGGTAAGGGGGAAAGATAAAGAAACAAATTATTTTAGGCAATTTGCACTGTATTAACGAAGTGGAAAGTGGGAGAGGAAGGGAAGGGGCGGCAAGGAGAGGAGTGGCGGTGGCAGCGGCTATGAAGGGTGCCTGCAAGAGGAAGGTTGAAAATTAGACAAAGGCTCAGTTGGAGATTGCAAAAAAGGGGACAGCAAAGGAAAAAAAGAAAGAAAAAAAGAGCTGTCGTAGGCGGGAAGGGTCGGGAAAGAACAAAAGATCAAAACGAGAGGGGAAGCTCGTGTGCAGTGAGGCTAAGTATGTGATTGTACATCCTGGACAGCGGGGAGGGTGGGTGAGGGGAAGGGGGAGGAGGCGCCCACGCACACATGACGGCAGGCAGACAGGCAGGCCGGTGCGCGCATGCACACACACACACACACACACACACACACACACACACACACACACACACACACACACACACATGTAAACAGTGATAGGAGAAAGTTTTTAGGCGTAGTAATGATAACAGAAATAATAATAGCCACAATAATAATAATAATAATAAAGTAATAATAATAATGATAATAATAATAATAATAATAA
>NC_059292.1:7712901-7725401 GCF_017591435.1 Portunus trituberculatus | reverse complement strand
AAATGAATTTACGACAAAATTCAATGTGTGAATGATGGAGATGTAGTGGGAGGAATGGATGGATGGAGGGAGGGGAGACGTGAGTGAGTGAAAGAATGAATGAATGAATGAATGGTGGAAGGTGGGATGAAAAGAAGGAAAAGGAAGAAAAAAGAAAGGAAGGAAGGAAGGAAAGGAGAAGGAAAGAAAGAAAGGCAGAAGGAAAAAGAAAAGAAGAAAGTGGAAGAAAATAATGAAAAACAGGAGAAGGAAAGAAATGGAGGAAAGCCGGGAAGAAAGTAAGGAGGAGGGATGGGAGGAAAAAGGAAAATGATAAACACATTTTACTCTTAACTCTATCACCACATATCACCACCAAAGAGAGAGAGAGAGAGAGAGAGAGAGAGAGAGAGAGAGAGAGAGAGAGAATGTGAGGGATCCCCGGTGACGACACTCGCCTTCAAGCTTCCCTGAGCGCTACTAATGAATTGTCAGATGTGAACCCAGCACGGCACAGACCAGCAGTGGATGTGAGTATTGGCTCTCTTCGGAAGCTGCCTCGACGCACCGTGGGAGAAATAAATCATAACGGAAAACTCACATAATGCCCAGACTATTGTGGAAAAGAAAATGGATAACATATGTAGCAAATGACAAATAAAAGCCTCAAAGAGCTATGAAATCAATGTAGATTCCAGTGAAGTGCAGGCAGGTAATTATGTCACTTGCTATTGTCCTCGACGTGAAAATGAAAGTTTACAAAATTCGCTTACACGCACAGATCTCTCAGAATTGCAGAGTTAATGACTGTTACGCGGATTAGCAATAAGACAAAAACCAAAAGTTAGCAAAACAAGCTTTCCCTTCCCTAACCCTCACAAACTCCCAAAGCTGTCCTGATCTTTCATTCTTTCCCACATCTCCCATTTCTTCTACCTTTCCTCACTAGGTCCGTGCTTATAAACACTTTCACCCTTCCATTCTCCTACAATTTGTCTCTAAGCATGCATTCCTTTCTTTATCCTTCCCATCATCACTAACCCTTTCCTTTCTTTCCTATTCATCCCTCCCTCTCTTTCCCGACACTCTCCCCTTTGTCGTTCCTGTCAAACAATTTTTGAGCAAGTACTTGCGGGTTTAGTATTTCCGAAGAAGTAAAAAATTAAGTCTGGATATTTTTTAACCTCGGTGCATTCTAGCAATCTTGCTCGTATTCCCTTCACCAGATGGGTGGTGGGCATGTGGAGGGCAGGGAAGGAGTAGGACAGCATGGGGAGGAAAGGGACAAAACTAAATCGTGTGGGAAGGGACTGTGTCAGGTAAAATAAGAGCAGTGGGGAAAGAGAAACGAAACAGCGACGGCTGGAGCGGAGAGGGACGATATGAAGAGAAGGAACAGGGCGGAACAGTACATATGAAAAGGGGAACAGGGCGGAAAAGGGACAGGACGAGGCAAAATAGAAAAGGGGAGCAGAGTAGGACAAGACGAGATAGTGGAAAGGAGGGAAGGTCGCAGCGTGGAGAGGCAGCAAGTCTCCCACCGCCTCGCCCTCAGGACCTCGCCTGACACCACCAGCAGACCATGGATGGGTTCCAGCTTGACACGCTATCTAGTTGCCGGTCACGGAGCGTCCGGACTGGGTTTACGACCCCCCGGCAGGATGATAGATTCCTCCCCTCCCCCTTCCAACAAGAAGACAATTTGGAATGGACTTTATTTCCCTTCACACACATTTTTATGCCCGATGCCACACGCACCTCCCCTAAGTCTTTCTGCACCGCTTGTGCTACGCTCATTCCCCATTCTCCTCATTTCATCACATTCTTTACAAGTGATCTTTTTCAGAGTTAGTCAGGAACTACAAAGACAGAACAAAAAATAGCGAGGAGTAGGAGGAGCGTTAGCCGATATACAATAAATGACAATTGCCACTTGACAAAGATTTTTGTTCAGCACATACTTTTAGACGAGAGAGAGAGAGAGAGAGAGAGAGAGAGAGAGAGAGAGAGAGAGAGAGAGAGAGAGAGAGACAGATGAAAACCGGACACAACTCAACATTTCCTGACGACATTAGCTTTTATATGCCTAAATACTAGTCGAGCAGTAGAAGAATACCAGTTGCCGAAGTCGAATCATCTCAACTCACTCGCAATTACCACCAGCCAGGCACCCACGCAGGCCGCTGCCCGACTCACCACGCGCCATGACATGCAGACTACATAGAGATATTCTGACCAGCAACGAGAAATAAATCCACCTATGTGAACTAAACCTTAAGAAACCAACTCACAGGGGGAGTAAGAGGAAGCGACGATGATGGTACAAGGGAACATTTAAGGGACATATAGGCATCTTCAGATACAATGGTAAGTGTTAAACTACTCTCTTCCCCGCAACGTCAGTCCAGCACTAACAAGCCCAAGACCGCCACTGTGGACTAAAGGCACCCACCACTAACCCGGCTGTTTGTCTTACTAACGAAACTATCCACAACGGAGATGAAGTAATGACCCTTAACCCCTTCACTGCTTCACCGCATTTCCTGTTTATTCTGCTTTACTATTTGGTGGTTTTATACAGCTTCAATAACTCAGATAGAGGATTAGAATAGAGAAAACTCTGGTCATTAATCTTCTGACCTCCATTAACCCTTTGTAATGTAAACAAAATCGTCTAATCCTACCCAAAACTCATGGTTAAAATGCGTCCCAGTATTGAAGGGGTTTAAAAGTTATCTGCAGGTTATCTGGACTATCATATAAGGACTCGGTAACAACAATTTTGACACATTCCAACACAGAGTTACGGAAAGTCACACACGTGCCAAGAATAATAATAACCACAACATCCATAACCCTCCCAGCAGTTCCCACAATGCTGAATAACAAACACGCCAACATGCCAACTATAATGAGAAGAATTACAGTAAAATATTTGCTTGCCTAGGATGGCCATTAGATAGTGCCGGAGCTACACAAAACTTGACGGGAAAAATTATATTCTCACAAGCAACAACGTCAAAGCAGCAGCACTTCCTCACGAACTTTACAGCGTCACGACACTCTTGGAGGCCACAAAGCACAGAACAGTCGTGGCACTATTACCAAGAAGCAGGGAAGGAGCGTGCTTGTAATACGCAGAGACAGAGAGAGAGAGAGAGAGAGAGAGAAAGGAGTGGGGAGGCTCTTTAAATCATAAGTCGCATCCTTTCCAAGAACTCTCAGAATGATGCACTCGCGAAAGCCATGGGTGCAAAAAATTGTCGGTTATATTTGCTATTTTCACTATCAAGTACAAGCGGTAATTAAACAGAAAACTTAACTCAAGACCAAGGACGCAAAGAAGGGATTACTATATATATAACCATCACTGAATATGCAACTTTCCTCCACCTTGTTGTGTGTCCGGTGAAAGAATGTCATGCAAGTCTCGAAATAATTTACTACAGAGCGTTGTTGAATATGGCGGAGGGAGGCAAACGACCATTACAGTGTTTAACTACTGACAATAGACCAACACCTACCTAATATTACGAGAAACAGCTGCAATGTAATGTTCACTCTGATACATTAGTTCTCTTGACTTGAGGATGGAAGGAGGAGGAGGAGGAGGAGGAGAAGAAGGAGATGGTGGAAGAGGAGGAGGAGGAGGAGGAGGACGAGGAGGAGGAGGAGGAGGAGGAGGAAGAAGAAGAAGAAGAAGAAGAAGAAGAGAAGGAGGAGAAGGAGAAGGAGAAGGAGAAGGTGGATACATTAGTTCTCTTGACATGAGATATGTTAAGTATGGAAGAAAGAAGAGAAGGAGGAGAAGGAGGAGGAGGAGAGGGAAGAGGAAGAGAAGGAGGAGGAGGAGGAGAGGGAGAAGGAGGAGGAGAGGGAGCAGGAGGAGGAACAGGAGCACAAAGGCGAGGACAAAGACAGAGGCAAAGACGACAAAAACAAGAGCAAGGACAACATAAGGATGATAACGATGACGTGCTATGTGTTATGTGAGAAAGGCGCTTGGAGTCTCTCATTATCTTATCATCATAAAGCTGTAACTTCCTTAATTCTCAAAAACAGCGCGCTCACACACACACACACACACACACACACACACACACACACACACACACACACGGACACTTGTTCCCAAAGCCAACACAACAAATTCACACAGCATATTTTCCTACAGTTTGTTATGTGGGAGTCGGTCGTTTTTCACCGTGGAAGGAGAGTGGTTTGAGAATTGAGAAAGGCTGGGGAGTGCAGAACAAAGAGAGTGCAGGATGTGCGTGGGCGGGAAGTCACCTGATACACAATGTAAAAGATACACAGGTGGCTACAACTGTAGAAACACTAATTAATGACACCTGTTGTGGTGGTGATCGGTACTGGATGGACAATTGGAAAAGTAATGGTGGTAGTAACGGTAACGGCAATGGTCATCGTGACGGGATATGGTGATGGTTATGACGATGATGATGATGATGATGATGATGATGATGATGATGATGATGATGATGGTGGTGGTGGTGGTGATGGTCGTGGTGGTGGTGGTGGTACTCAGAAAATTACCTTTAATTTGAAGGAAAATAATATGAAAATGAAAAGCAGTCGTACATGTGTGTGTGTGTGTGTGTGTGTGTGTGTGTGTGTGTGTGTGTGTGTGTGTGTGTGTGTGTGTGTGCCGCAAAAACATTTTTTTATCTTTTATTGTATTTGTTTTAACTATAACACATTTTGCTGATGGGTGCAAAATGCAGGATAAGGAAGAGTCCTGCGTCACATTATCAAAACATTGAGAAGTGGGTCACAGCTGTGGAGAGGCAAGAACGGCATCCAATCAGTTCACATGGCTCAATAACCAATACTTTAATACCAAATTTCTTGCTAATGAATAATTTATTGAAATTACTGAGGATTTCGAAGATTTGACTGCCATTAATCCTCTATCGAAGGATGGATCCAAGAGAATCTTCCATGTGCTCTGTCCTGTGTTGTCAGAGACAAAACAATGATTGAGTGCTATTAGTTAGAGGTCACTTTAAAAAAAAATGTAATGTGTATGTGTGTGTGTGTGTGTGTATATATATATATATATATATATATATATATATATATATATATATATATATATATATATATATATATATATATATATATATACGTATAAATTGTCATTTAATTACGTGTTTTTTTATAACTACTAGAACTAAGTACGTGCTTTTTCTGCAGTAATGTGCTGAAGTACGTGGTTTTCTTGACCGCTGTCCTTTAGATACATTTTTTTTTTTTTTTTTTTTTTTTACATTACATTTTTACATTACATTTTTTACATGATTTATAAGGATTTATGTTCATAATTAAGATTGTTGAATCTAAGTATGTGGTTAATGATAATGTAAGTACGTTATAATGAATATATACGTTCACTGTCAAAAGTTATCCACTACATCGTTTTGCCTCCATTTGCATCTAACACAATCAGTCAATCACAATTCATCATTCGAAATTTGTCATATAATAGTCTGCCATTTTAAGACAGTTAAGATAGGCAATAGGCACTAGGCACAGGCAGGCGAACAACTTGGACCAGACAGACGCAGAGCAGAGGGCAGAGTGGAGTCAGCTGTGCTGGCAAGTGCAACGACGACTAGCATGAATTGTGTTAAGCAAGACAACATGGGACGTAAGAATCGCTGCCGGGCAGTTTAAATATAAACGTATTGATTCTCTATAGTTTAGGCAGTGTGACTTATAACATCTTGTGTCTGGAAACGTGGTCCCTAGGCAGGCGCCCATCAAGTGCCTCAACTACGAGCACTTTGATGGTTTTCCCGTGCTCTCCTCGTCAGTGACGTCATCTACACTCGTTATCGCCGTCCACATCACAAATTGGTAACAGTGTCTGCCCGCCGATCATGCCCTTCGTGTGTAAGGGGCCTTACGAAGTCTTTACACGTTACATGTTACCTTTCTAATACGTACAAATGTGACACCAGCACGTACTACAATGATACGTACTAAAAAGACACGTATCAGTTTCCAGTGTCAGTTAAAAGTTTAATAACCACGTACTAAAGCAACAAAGCATCTGTAAAACTAAGAGAGGGGATGGGGGGTGTCTTATGAGTACTTGGCAAGTATCAAATTCACATACACATTTCACGTACTAAACTGACACGTACTTACGTGACAGAAGCCTTTTCGGCCTTAAAACACGTACCACTTTCACTCACTTATATATATATATATATATATATATATATATATATATATATATATATATATATATATATATATATATATATATATATATATATATATATATATATATATATATATATATATATATATATATATATATATATATATATATATATATATATATATATATATATATATATATATATATATATATATATATATATATATATATATATATATATATATATATATATATATATATATATAGAAAAGTCAAGTTGAATTTTCCATTCATGACATAAACATGGAGAAAGTTGATTAACAACCAACATGAACACAAACAAGAGTGGAAGCACGAAACATAAACAAGTCAACAAACCAATAGTAACACCTGTTTGCTGACAATCAGGGCGGCCAGGTGGGGACGTGTCCACAGGCACAAAATAAACTGAAATGAGATACAAATGCTTGTGTCGGACGCAGTAATGGTGGAGGCCACGGGAATGTGGACAGGAAGGGGAGGAGGTAAAGAAGAGCGAGAGATGAAGATGGGGATGTGGCGACACATCACCAAACAGAAACTCTACAGCTTTTCTCTTTCTCTATCCTCCTCCTCCTCCTCCTCCTCCTCCTCCTCCTTCCCTCCTCCTCCTCCTCCCTCCTCCTCCTCCTCCTCTTCCTCCTCCTGCTCCTGCTCCTCCTCCTCCTCCTCTTCCTACATCCCTTCTTTCTTCCCTGTCCTCCTTAGTCTCCATACTCTTTATCTACCGCCAGCTTCTCCTTCATCATCACGCCACGTCTGTACAGTGACAGAAAAAAAAAAAAAACTCAGGATCATTAATCAGGATTCGGAAAGAAAGAACGAGTTTATGCTAGATGAAAATCATATTTCAAATTGAGATAGTAAGAAACTCCTCCCTCCTTTGTTTCAACATGGCACCACTGCCATCTCATCTATTTCTAAAGCTGAACTCTTGTCTCAAACCTTTGCTAAAACCTCTATCTATCTTGGATGATTCAGAGCTTATTCCTCTCTCTCCTCCATCCTCTGACTACTGCATGCTATCCATTATGATCCTTCGCAATGATGTTTTCCAGGCCTCGCTGGCCTAGACCCTCGGAAGACTTATGGACTTATTGTCCCTCATATTGTTCTTCAAAACTTAAGTTACACCTCGCCATCACCATACAGTACATATAGCACCGCAAAGTCAGATGTCACAGTTAAACTGCTTTTTTTTTTTTTTTCTTTCTTTTCTTCTTCTTTTCGTATCAAAGGCTTCAAGGCCAGAAATATCATAAGACTTCTGCTCAAAATATGCACTAGTGCTATTTTTGATGAAAACTATATATATATATATATATATATATATATATATATATATATATATATATATATATATATATATATATATATATATATATATATATATATATATATATATATATATATATATATATATATATATATATAAACTGAAGAACTAAAAGTATTATCGTAGGATAGAGTTAGAAAAAAAATGTTGCCTCGAAAACACACCTTCCACAACAGTCATTTGTTTGCGCAAATTAAGCCGGATTAAGAGGTACATCAAGGGCACAGACAGGAGGGAGACAGACAGGTGGCTACTGGTGGAGGGACGAGGAGTATACGCAGATGTATGGAAAAAAAAAAGATTAATGAACGTAGGGGAGAAATGCACTAGGCTTAAGAGTGAGGGGGCCAAAAGAGGGGTAGTGACATTGAGGAGTGAGGGGAACGAGAGAGAGAGAGAGAGAGAGAGAGAGAGAGAGAGAGAGAGAGAGAGAGAGAGAGGGGAACGAGAGAGAGAGAGAGAGAGAGAGAGAGAGAGAGAGAGAGAGAGAGAGAGAGAGATAACGAGGGGGAGGAGGACTGGGGATGGACGAAGGGTTGTAATTCGGCCAAGCCCAGGATAGAGGTGAGACATAATGGCCCGGACAGGAATATTGATAGCGATGCTAAGTGGGATGGACGAGAGAGAGAGAGAGAGAGAGAGAGAGAGAGAGAGAGAGAGAGAGAGAGAGGGGAAGAGAAAATGTGACAAAGTAATTAAAAAGTATATTTATTATATAAAAACATTATCAATCGAACACATAAGATTATTGGAAAGCGATGGCGGAAGGATCACAAAGGAAGAAGAGGTAGGAGAAGAGAAGGGAAGGGAAGAGAAGGGAACGGAAGGGAAAGGAAGGGAAAGGAAAGGGATGGAAGGGAAGGGAAGAGAAGAGAAGAGAAGGGAAGAGAAGAGAAGAGAAGGGACGGGAAGGGAAGGGAAGGGGAGGGAATGGAAAGGAAAGGAAGGGAACGTAACGGAACGGAAGAGGAAGATGTGTGATAAGAAAAAGGATAAGGAATAGGAAAGAAGAGGATGGACGGGGAGAGGAGTGGAGAAGGGGAAAGAAAGGGAAGATAAAACAAGAAACAGAAAGCTAAGAGAAGGGAATAGAAACCAATAAAGAAGAAAAGGAAAGGAACAAGTCAATGGAGAGCGAATGAAACTGAATATAGAGGAAGCAATGAAAAAAAAAGAAAGGGGAAAGAAACAGAGAAGAAGAAAAAAATAAACGAAATAAAACGAAAAAGAGAGAGAGGAAAACAAGATGAAAAAAAAGGCGTGTGTGTGTGTGTGTGTGTGTGTGTGTGTGTGTGTGTGTGTGTGTGTGTGTGTGTGTGTGTGTGTGTGTGTGTGTGTGTGTAAACTCGTCCGTGTGCGCATACGTACTTACATGGGTATAGAGAGAGAGAGAGTGTGTGTGTGTGTGTGTGGACATACATGTGAGTATCCACTCGTTCGTTCTAGATTTGTAGAAAATCAAAACAACAGCGAAGCGTGGGAGACGATCAGTCCAAACGGCAGCGCTGGATGTCTCATTTCCTTGAGTGTGATATTCAGTTGTTTCATAATCTTGTTGAATGTTTATTTGTCACGGTTTTTCTTTCTCATTTTGAATACCGAGGGAAAATTACGAAGTATTGGAAACATGATCAACAATGACAACAATAACATTGATCATCATCAACAACAACAATAACAACAGTAGTAGTAGTAGTAGTAGTAGTAGTAGTAGTAGTAGTAGAAGTAGTAGAAGTACTTAGAACTATTATGAATACCAATAGTAGTATCAATGATAATAATAAAATAATTGCTATTACTATCATAATTATTGTTCTTAAAATAATAATAATAATAATAATAATAATAATAATAATAATAATAATAATAATAATAATAATAATAATAATAATAATAATAATAATAATAATAATAACAAGCGATAAGAACAATGACAATGATAATAACAAAAAATAACAACAACAACAACAACAACAACAACAACAACAACAACAACAACAACAACAACAACAACAACAACAGCAGCACCAGCAGGAAAAAAGAAAATAAGCTCTTTTCATTTTCCAGGGCACGTTTTATTTTTGTTTGTTTTGTTTTATTTTTCCAGTAGTCTTTTTCATTATTTTTCCACGGCAACACACGTAACACAAGCGGCAACAGGCAATTACGTTAAGCACCTTTTTCCTATTGCGTTATGCTGGGATTTTTTTTATTATTATTTTTTTTTCCTAGGGGCATTTTTGCTTAGTGACACCCCTCTTCTTTTTATTAGTACCACCACCACCTCCACCACCTCCACTATCATTACTACTACCTCTAACATTACAAATACTACTACTACTACTACTACTACTACTACTACTACTTCTCAACAGCACAACACTATTTCCCGCACCACCACTACCATCATCCCACAACACGCAGCATCACACGCCACAAACACAATTAGCGAGCTTTACTCATCACTTGCACACATCGCCGCGGCAGAGAGTGGGCGTTCTTTGAGCCAAGTGGTGTTCCATTAAGCCAGCGACTGATCCTTCAAACTGGGAATGTGATGCAGTGGATCGCAGAGGACTTCACCACGCCCGAGGTAGATTTAGAGAGAGAGAGAGAGAGAGAGAGAGAGAGAGAGAGAGAGAGAGAGAGAGAGAGAGAGAATGCGACCATGACTGTAACAAGTTCGAGGGTCAAACTATGCAGTCAAGTAAAAATTTGAACACCAAACTTCACGCCTTGGAAACTTTTCAACAAGTAAACTTAAAAACCAACAAGTTTAGGGACAGGTGTGCGAGGCCCGAGGTGATGGCAGGGCGGGTAATGGGGACCGGGTAGGGGTGTCGAGGCACAGGTGGAGGTAAGAAGATAAGAAAAGTTTACGTGACCGCGAATATTAACAAAGATCGATTCGCATAGAAATTGAGACCAACTCTCCCTTCCCTTCCCTCCCGCTCCTCTCTCTCTCTCTCTCTCTCTCTCTCTCTCTCTCTCTCTCTCTCTCTCTCTCTCCAATGAAGAAAAACAATCTGGAAAGCAGTGACTGCCTCTCCGACTGACAGCTCCTGCTGTTGCCTCACGGTATGGTAAAGATAAATCAATGACAAGTAAGACAAGAGTTAACGGACAGTCCTTGCTGCAACGAACATTACAGTTTAGCACGACTAGACGCTCTCAGCGCTTTCAAACACACACACACACACACACACACACACACACACACACACACACACACACACACACAGCACAAAAACCATTACACTGCGGCCACCATTGTGTGATGGCATACATGGAGGCCATCACGGTTACCTGTTCCCTGGTGAGAAGTACACCAGAATACGTAATTACCTCCTCTCAACATGTGGCATCGGCTAGGAAAAATAAATAAGCGTTCGTACACTCTCTAACGTCCGGGAATTTAATAAACAGAGGCACACACAGACAGCCAGACAGACGAACAGTCAAGTGCAGACCCACCCCAGCGTAATGCACTGGACAGGAAAATATTTCATAAAATTTCGTTCGGATAATTAAACAGCTAGTGAAGGTATGCTACACGAGCACGCGTTTGTGTGTGTGTGTGTGTGTGTGTGTGTGTGTGTGTGTGTGTGTGTGTGCGCGCGTGTGTGTGTAGCAAGTGTGCTCTTGAAGGTGCTCTCCATTGTACACATAGCCGGTTTAGAGTGACAAAGACTGGTGTGGCAGAGCTCTTTGAGTTCACAGGCTTGCGATCTCACACCGTAATGGAGGTAGCTGTTTGTGGTTCTTTCACTGATACGAATAGCTGTGGTTCCAAGCTGAGGAATGATGCTCTCCGTGACAGGCACCGACTCAGGCCATCAATTCATCGCCCTCTCTACCATCGCTTCATTCGCCTGACGTCCGTCACCGCGTTGCTACAGGTGTACCTACATTCACTTAATCATGTATCTGACAAGCCACATTCAATGTGTTTACCTTCCCCTTCTTGCTCCACCTGTCCTGCGTTTCCTAAATAACACGATGTCATGCACACCTGGTCTCTTTCCATCACTCAATCCTTCACCATCTTCACACCTCTCCCATGACGTCAATCCCTCACACCTGTTCCCTTCATACCTCAGCTCTCTATAATCCCTCGGTCCAAACCATCACAACGTTCAGCCCTTTAGCAAAACATTATGTGCTACTGTTCCTGCTGCTGCTGCTGCTGTTCCTTCTCCTCCTCCTCCTCCTCCTCCTCCTCCTCCTCCTCCTCCTTCTCCTCCTCCTCTTCCTCCTCCTCCTCCTCCTCCTCCTCCTCCTCCTCCTCCTCCTCCTCCTCCTCCTCCTCCTCCTCCTCCTCCTCCTCCTCCTCTTCTTCTTCTCTCCCTCCCTCCTATGACATCTTCGTCCCTGTCCCCACCGCATGGGTGCACCGCCTTTAATGTATGCCTCACTCACGTGGACGTGTGGATATTTCAATCTCGTTTGAGACACTTCGGGTTTTTGTGACGAAGGGACTGATTTACAGGTGGGCTGAGAGGCACACGTCACCGATGCCAAGATGCCGCGTCGCCACAGCCACTATCTCTCATCCTTCAATCACTCACAACATAAAAGGAAAGTTAAGTCAAGTTGTTCTGTGGCGCCCAAATGTGCAGATCAAAGCCAAACTCCGCCACACACGACACAAAAATAACTGGGCTCAAATGTCACTTTTTACTTCCGTGCCTCGCTCCTTCGCTTCTGATTGTTGGTCCTAGAGCAGTAAACATTTTTTATCCTACTTCGCAGCTTTTCCACTAACATTCTGTTTCAGTTGTGCACATTTTTCTTCACTTTCTTATAAATTCCATCGCGTTTGAATGCACAAGGGACACGCTTCTTCCTGCTTCACAGCACAAAGTGCAAGATTTCCTCCTCAGTACATAAACATTTGTCCCTTTGGTTCAAGGGATTTTGGTATATTCACTTTCTATTTACAGAGACGATACACCT
>NC_059292.1:7692901-7700401 GCF_017591435.1 Portunus trituberculatus | reverse complement strand
TATTATCAATTACCATTATTGTTATTATCATTATTATTATTATTATCATTATTATCATTATTATTATTATTATTATTATTATTATTATTATCATTATAAACATTATCATTATCATTATTATTATAATTGTTATTATTATTACTACTATTGTTATTATTATCATTACTATCATTATCATCATTATTATTATCACTATCATTACCATTATCATTACTGTTATCAGACACACACACACACACACACACACACACACACACACACACATACACAAGCGGAGTGCAGAGGTCAGCATGCTCAGCTCAATCAAGGGCAGGGTTCGAATCCCGTATGCAGCCAAAGAAATGAGCCTCTTAATGTGTAGCTCTTGTTCACCTAGCACCAAGTAGACACGTGATGTAAGTCGAGGGGTTGTGGCCTCGCTGTTCCGCTGTGACGTGTGAGTGGTCTCAGTCCTACCGGCCCCCCCACCACAAAAAAAAAAAAAAAAAAGCTCTGAACTCTTTGTGTAAGGGAACAGCTGCCTGGATGAACACACGATCGTTGGTGAAGGATACAAGAGTAGAACACAAACAAATATACACATAAACCTCACTTACAATGTTCTTCATAAAGTATAACACACGTATATCTTCGTCAAAACCTGTGAGTAGCTAGATCCTAAGAAAATACCTGTTTTTTTTGCCGATTATTGACGTAGTGAACACTGAAAAGAAGAAAAATTTTAGACTACTCCACTACAGCCACACTTTAACCGATTGGGAACCGAGACGGGATGAGCAGCGAGGAGTGAGTGAGGTGGTCGAGAGAGAGAGAGAGAGAGAGAGAGAGAGAGAGAGAGAGAGAGAGAGAGAGACGCAGGCTTTGTGTGTGAAGTGATGGGAGGTCTTGTTCGTAGGTTCAGTGAGAGTGGTCAATCCGCCTTTAGTTTTCAGGGACGAGTGAGGGAGTCGTTCCTGGACGAGTGCGAGTATTTACCTGCCTCAATGCCTTCCTCGTTCTGGTGATTTCCTGGACTCGCAACCCAATTGTAAACAGTGAAAAATATAAACAAACATCAATAAGAAGGATAGGAAATAGGTAAGATGGAAAGAAAAGATAATTAAAAGGGAACAATATTATCGTTTTGTGCACATGAAATGAAAGAGGAAATATATAAAATGGCATAAGAAATAATATAAGTAAATATATGAAGAGAGATGAAATAGGTGATACAAGAAAATGGATGGTTATAGATGAGAAAAACACGAGAGGTACAGGAAATGCATAGGAGATGATGCGGATGAGAATGAAAGGCAATGATTAGTCTCTAGAAAGGCTACGTGAATGGCATCTTAAGAAATTGAAACTAAAAATAACAAAATTTACTCCATTGCTCCCCGCTTTTTCCCTTTACAAATCTGTCTTCACTGAATCATAAAAATGCAAAATAAAGCTTCTGATATATCAAAATCACAAGACATGAAAAAAAAAATAAAAATCTCTACTCCTTCAGTATCATGACGTGTTTCCATATTTATGCTGCTTACTATTTGGTAGTTTAATACAGCTTACGAAATTTGTGTGTGTGTTAAAATAGTGAAGAGTATGGCTATTGATCTTCTGGCCTTAACAAACCCTACCAAATGTCAAGAAAATGCTCTAATCGTACACAAATCACAAGGTAAAAATGTGTCCCAGTATTGAAGAGATTAATAAAGAAACAAGGTATTGGAGGGGCCTCACATGACCAAGCGGGCGCATTGCTCCAGCTACCATCAGCGCTATGTTCCCCACAACCAACGCTCTCCTCTCATACTGCAGTGATTCATGGTCATCCTATTCAGGTAAGTCCCTTTTGAGCTTCCCTGTCTTTGACGCAGTACACCACTATCACCACTTCTCTCCCTGCCAGCCACAGAAGCCATGAGGGTTAGGGATAATGGCCCAGCCTTGAGACAGACAGACAGAGAGAGAGAGAGAGAGAGAGAGAGAGAGAGAGAGAGAGAGAGAGAGAGAGAGAGAGAGAGAGAGAGAGAGAGAGAGAGAGAGAGAGTAACCAAGAAAGGATAACAGATACAAAGAAACAAAAGTAAAAAAATAGATAAATAGAAATAATAATAATGAATAATAATAATAATAATAATAATAATAATAATAATAATAATAATAATAATAATAATAATAATAATAATAATAATAATAATAATAATAATAATAATAATAATGATAATTATAATAATAATAATAATAATAATAATAATAATAATAATAATAATAATAATAATAATAATAATAACAATTGATTAAAAAATTATTTTAAAAAGCTGAATTGAAGGTCATGTTGAGAAGAGGAGCTGCAATTCAGTGGACATATCCAGCGGCAGGTTATGACAGGTGTCAGAACTATTGGTGATGCGTATCCTAACTCAAGACTCTACGCCTTACGTAATTCATACCATGTCAGAACTTTTCAAATGACTGGAACTGTCTGTTATAAGCAGTACCTGTTATAAGCAACACTTCCTAGGTTTCATATCGTGTTTTGAAATATATCAAAGCATTAGAATAAATAGATTCAAAAGAAAAGTTTCTACTGACAACATTTTGTAGATAGTAAAAAGAATCCCTTTTTTCATACATCGAATGGAGAAGTGACACAAAAGACGGTCAATTCTTGGAAATAAGCCAAAAATAGATTCCCGATGAAGCTCTTCACTGGAAACAAAAATGGCTATAGTGTATGAATATGTATGAATATATATATATATATATATATATATATATATATATATATATATATATATATATATATATATATATATATATATATATATATATATATATATATATATATAGATAGATAGATAGATAGATAGATAGATAGATAGATAGATAGATAGATAGATAGATAGATAGATAGATAGATATAATACGAGATGTTTATAATAAATGCGATGAATTGACTGACGTTGCAAAACATATCCAACCATAGAAAATTGTTGCAAAAGTAAAGATATGATATTGTCACTATTTCAAAAGACACGTTTCTTGTACACTTGCAATGCTCATCATAACGAGTTGCTTTCTTTCCTGCCGGGACTCCACCAGCTGCTTTTTATCTTGTGCGAATGAAAACTTCTACCTATTGTCTTGAATATGCGGCATAATTTTCCTCCGCCATATTATTTTCCAAAAAAACATTAAACACATTTTTTTGCGTGCAGTTCTTTGCTTCTTGGGGAGACGAGGAGAAGAAAAAATTATATCTATTGTCTTCACTGTCTGGCATAATTTTTCTCCGCTGCATTATTTTTTAAAAACCTTTTTACGTGTTTTATTTTTTTTTCTGCTTGCTGAAATAGAGGGAGGGAGGAAGGAACGTGAGGGCGACCACCATATGATCGAGTTTGTTGGTTGGTCAAGAATGTTTCCTTCATCACACGAGTCAAAAGTTAGGTTGGCAATTTCACTTTAAAAAAAACTTCTCCCCCATGGATTGAATACGGCTCGGCGAGAGAGAAGATATCAGTATGGCTTGATAGCTATACACTGTATTGATTGTGTGGTGTGATGGCTTTCTTTCAAGTGAGTGACTTCATTCATTTATCTGATTTTTCGCATGACAGATTCTGTGAATAATATATTTTGCGAGATAAAAACCAATAGATTACTAATTCTGAAATGTTCCTCTAAGTATTGATTGATGTTGTTGTTGTTGTTGCTGAATTGTACGTAATATCGCAAAATAATTTATTCTCATAAATAAATTTGTAACCCTGCAGATGTCTGCTTTCTGTTCAACCTGCTCCTACTTCCCATCCCTTTGTGTGTGTGTGTGTGTGTGTGTGTGTGTGTGTGTGTGTGTGTGTGTGTGTGTGTGTGTGCTGTGTGTGTGTTGTCTGTGTACGTGTGCTGTGTGTGTGTGTGTGTGTGTGTGTGTGTGTGTGTGTAATTCACCACGGTCGTCAATTGGTCACCCAGCCAGTCTTCCCCATTATGGAGCGAGCTCAGAGCTCATAGACCGATCTTCGGGTAGGACTGAGACCACAACACACAACACACACCAGGAAAGCGAGGCCACAACCCCTCGAGTTACATCCCGTACCTATTTACTGCTAGGTGAACAGAGGCCACACAATAAGAGGCTTGCCCATTTGCCTCGCCGCTTACCGGGACTCGAACCCGGCCCTCTCGATTGTGAGTCGAGCGTGTTAACCACTACACTACGCGGTGTGTAAAATATTCTATTTAGCAGAGGGTAGTTATGTGTGTGTGTGTGTGTGTGTGTGTGTGTGTGTGTGTGTGTGTGTGTGTGTGTGTGTGTGTGTGTGTGTGTGTGTGTGTGTGTGTGTGTGTGTGTGTGTGTGTGTGTGTGTGTGTGTGTGTGTGTGTTGTATGGGTACGTGTGCTGTGTGTGTAATTCACCTCGGTCGTCTGCTGGTCACCCAGCCAGTCTTCCCCATTACGGAGCGAGCTCAGAGCTCATAGACTGATCTTCGGGTAGGACTGAGACAACATCAACACACAACACACACCGGGAAAGCGAGGCCACAACCCCTCGAGTTACATCCCTTACCTATTTACTGCTAGGTGAACAGGGGCCACACATTAAGAGGCTTGCCCATTTGCCTCGCCGCCCCGGGACTCGAACCCGGGCCTCTCGATTGTGAGTCGAGTGTGTGTGTGTGTGTGTGTGTGTGTGTGTGTGTGTGTGTGTGTGTGTGTGTTCAAGAAAGAAGCAACTTGTGTATTCGGTCAGTCTCCGTAAACTTTCCTCTGCACCACAAATGCGCATTGTAACGCACAAACAGAAGCAGGAGGGAGCGTTTTTCTCAGTGGATGCATCGCTTGGCCTGGTGAGAGGCATAGGCTCGGCTGAGAGAGAGAGAGAGAGAGAGAGATTGTGATGTAACTCTCTCTCTCTCTCTCTCTCTCTCTCTCTCTCTCTCTCTCTCTCTCTCTCTCTCTCTCTTCCTTATCTACCTTTATTTCTAACTATATAAGCTGAAAAACAAAACAAAAACGTTCAAGGTTATCTTTTCAATTAATCCATTCACTTTCACTTATCAGCAAATCATTTAATCTAAGTAAGAAGGAATTTCTACATATTGTCTGTCTCCCCACTTCACCGTGCGTCTAATCCAAGGCTATATCAGTACAGCACGCCACATGCTTCCCAGCCGATACAAGGTTCCTAAAAAGAAGTAGCGTTCATTCCTACAAACTGGGTAAATGACAATGAAATAACAGGATGTGCCAGTCAGAATTTGCAGCGTGTGGGAGTGAGCCTAAAGTGACTTCAGTTTGCTCTCCCACCTACTATCACTAACACACACACACACACACACACACACACACACACACACACACACACACACACACACACTTCCCGAATGATATATTAATAGTTAATCCTCAGGACGTGATGGCTTATCTTATTCCAACATTCCCCAATTCATTTCCTGCTCTTCATTCCACCTTCCTTTCCTGCCTTCCCTTCCTGTTGCTGCTGTTGCCGCTGATACTGTTGTTGCTGCTGCTGCTACTACTACTACTACTACTACTACTACTACTACTACTACTACTACTACTACTACTACTACTACTCATTATTACCGTTCTCCCTGGTTCTCTTGCAACCAATTACGTTCGGTAGAGTTATTTCACTAATCACTTCAAAAAAAATATTGAGTGACGGAGAAAATAATGGAGACGAGAGAGAGAGAGAGAGAGAGAGAGAGAGAGAGAGAGAGAGAGAGAGAGAGAGAGAGAGAGAGAGAGAGCAAGGAGTAAGGAGAGATGTAACATTATATTAATGACCACATGAAAAATTGTAGCAGAATAGTAAGTGAAAGCGATAAGAATGAATAAAAAACTAAGAGTAACGGAAGGTAAAAGAATAAGGAAAAGATAAACATAGTAATAGGTGTAAAAGTGAAATACGTCCGATACAAAACGAGATATAGTAATGAAGGAAACACTCAGTCAGGCACCCGCGCTGCAAACCGTGCCCTGTGTGTTTCTTTACTTCCTATGCACCAAACTAACATGTATCTAGATCCAGGTATAACATTGAAACATTTCACATGTAATACTAACGTACCTGGAGTCTACCAAGAGCAGAATATTAGCAGTATTAATTTTAATTCAGTAGAACGTTGATTGGGTGCTAGCTAGTGGATGGGAGGTAGCATGTGACTGGCAGAGAGCGAGAGAGAGAGAGAGAGAGAGAGAGAGAGAGAGAGAGAGAGAGAGAGAGAGAGAAATGTTTGCAACCCTTTCTACCTTTCTTCATATTAAGGTCTAAGGACTTATTTTATATACCAATAGAACTGCAAAATGCTCCAATGCAACAGTAAACATCACACAACCACCACTGCAAATACATCACTCTCTCGACAAGACTTCATATGCACCCTAATCTCTCTCCCAGCACTTTCAATGCACTAGGAAGCCGCGATAATAGAAGGCGATCATAAAGATGGCGTTGTCTATCACCTGCCTTCTAACACTACATGAAAGAAGCGATGACAGCAAAACTAATCCAGAATAAAATTATCAATGACACAAGTTTATCATGTATTAAACGTGAAAGTGCTGATGACACACAGACTCAATGAGTGACATCCAACTGACAATGTATCGGGCAACAAATAAATCAAAGGTGTGTAGTGGCTGGAGTGTCTATAGGAAACAGTTTTTCAGGACATTTCTTCTATTCTGACATATTATGAATGTTAGTAGTAATAACGTGAACCGGAAGCAGAAAGTGGTATAAAGAAGGATAAAAAGTTTGGTGCATCACGATCCAAGGCCGAGCAACTAGTCTTCTAAAACCAGGAAACGACTATCATCAGACCTCTTAGTGGAAGAATTGCCGGGAATGCCTACCAGTGCTGCAATCCAAGACACGGGTGCCATTTATTATTTTGTTTCGTTTCTTATTCACCCCCTAAGCCGTCCTCCTCAACACACCATCACTAGTCTATATTTCACCAGAGAAAATTTTGAACATAAGTGTATAAAGTATTAAAGCAAAGAAAGTCGCTATGAACCAAGGGGCTTTATCGTCTCCCATCGTTATTCTCTGTCACTGTTGCTACTCATTTTCTTCATTCCATCATGTAATCAAGAACCAGAACACCGGCATCAACATTAATGGACTCAGTAATCATATTGTTAGTGCTGAGTCAACAGGGACCTTTTAAAAGAAGATTAGAAAACCTTATGGATGAGGATGTTATGTGGATTTAGGTAACTTTGTTCACACAGGGACTGCCACGTTTAGGCCTGACAGTTTCTCGCAGCTTCTTTAAATTTCTTATGTTCTTATGTTCTTAACGTCAGCATGTCCCCATTGTCTCCTGCGCTACCTCCCGCCTTTGAAACTGGAAGAATCACCAGGTTTAAGAGATGAAAAGTAAAATGTAAGAAGATAAAGGAGCACATGAAAAGGATCAACCTAAAATGACACAGGAAATGTGGCAGCTAATCTAAAATGTGCAGCTGAACAGATACTAT
>NC_059292.1:7685401-7687901 GCF_017591435.1 Portunus trituberculatus | reverse complement strand
TATAAGCAATGCGCGTGCGCATGTGTGTCTGAGTATCTGAGTGTGTGTGTGTGAGTGTGTGTGTGTGTGTGTGTGTGTGTGTGTGTGTGTGTGTGTGTGTAGATATATACACACACGAACGCGGGGGCGCTCATATCGTTCTCGTTGTTTTGGTGCACTTTAATATAACAAACTGAGTAGTTATAATGTTCATTGATTTCCTATGTGGTGCTTGCTATGCCTGTTTGGGAAGAATAGCTGTGGTTGCTGGTTAATAAAGTCGATAATATAATAAAGAAAGTAATAATAATTGCATCAATAAACATTGAGCTTTACTCTGCATCCAACAAACTATATCATAATCAGCTTAAATTTCCATTTACATCCCATGTACTCCCATATTGCTTTAACTTAACATACTGAGAGCCCTTGCTCCCTTGTTTCTTTGTTTTTGCATGCCATATCGTCATCAAGCTCACGGCGGTCTTCTCGCTGACTGACAACAAGTAAAGTGAAGAACTCAAGGAAGTGATAAAGCGTACACGGCATTATTCAGCGCAATGTTCCCCGTAGGCTGCCTGAAAACTATCCTCTTCATATCCCCCCACCACCCACCCCCACCCAGTAATGAAGGATGACTTAACCTAACTAACTAGTAACTACACACTTACATTGGAATATGAGGACGGCGCCGATGTAAGCACTCTGCATCTTGACCTGGTAGTGGAGCGAAACTGATGTCCAAGTGAACAGGGAAAACACAAAGCTATTATAACATAATGTGTTCGGCATTAATCGACACAAGCGAGCAACAATACAACACTGGTCGGTAATACCCTAATCAAAAAAACTAACGCAATAATGTGATCGGGCAATAACTGAAGACAACAGCAACGGCGCTGGGATCCTATTAGATGAATGAGTCTTCGCCACGATCTCACAAACGAACTGTTATACTTTTTCTTCTTTTTCCTTTACAAAGTCGGTTTCCATCACAAACAGACTATGATCCACAATCTGAAAACGTGTCCCTGAAGGGAGAGCAATATTGAGCGGCGGGAAGGCGTGGATGTGAACACAAGTCCAAAGTTTGGGGGGGGGCAGGGAGAGGAGGAGCAGCGAATGGCACCGGGTGAAAGTGGAGCGGAACCACACTGTGTGGGATGGAGGCCAATGGCACACTGAACGGCTGCTCACGCTCACTCACTGCCACAGCGCCACTACTCACCACTGCCACCACGTGCTCAACAGTTGCTAGTTATAATTGCTTTTTTTCTCAATATTCCCCTGTTATATAAGGATCAAACTTAATTTTGAGAAAGCAGTAAAGATTAGCAAATTAACAGTAGTGGCATACGTAATGAGTGATTGGCTATTCACGAAATGTGCCATTGTATGCACTCGGGAAGCTGTCGGGTTAAGCTCTCCAAATACCCTTCATTGAAAAACGCGTTTTACTGTGGATGTTTGACCGGCTGGTAGTGTTGGTCCTTGTAGGACAATGGCTCCAAAACTGGCCCCGCGTCTCCCACACGATCGTGAGAACACAAATATCTGACCTCATATTCGTGCAAACCAACAGCATCCATCCTACTAAAATTCGATCATTCTTGCAATAATTTTTTTTGTATCATTAATGTAATTTTTCTCTTTTTTATGTGTTAGGAGCACAGATGTAAGCACGTATATAATGACGAACATCTTTAAGAGCTCTCTAATTTGGGAGCAAGAGTTATTCAATCATTTATAATTACTACAATGGACGTTCACCGAATTGGAGACTTTCACCTCCCAATTTTCAGTTTATCATGTATGTTTCTGTGACAGTCGTCAGTAGCGGTGCTTTGTCATCAGCTGTGCAGCAGATGCACGTGTGTCAGAGCACATGTGTTGATACCGGCAACTATACTAGTAGTAGCTAGTACTTTGCTACCAGAGAAGCAGCCTAACTTCCCTTTTCTGCAACCTCACTCAGCTTGAGTGTACTCTGAAACAGACCCAAGTTTCTGTCGTTGCAGCTTCCTCATGAAGCTTTGTCCGTCGAAACTTAATCCCCCATTTCATCTACACCCACACCCTCGTCATCCTGGAAGGAAACTCTATGTAACCAAGGAGGGAGGAGCTCGCCTTCTGACATCTCCAAGCTGCCGCCACTTCATGTTCTCCTGAAGAAACCTCTGCACTTCTGGACGTCTTATCAATTAAAATGTGTTTCTACTCTATCTTCACCTGTCCACTCTCTCCACAGTTGCTTACGTTGTTTGTTGCTACTGCCGCCCTCATTACTGATACTTCCTTGCCGCCACTTCTTTACGTTAAACGGAGGTCACGTGACTATTTGGCCAGATTTTTTAAGGGAAGGAGGTTTGCTTCATAGGTAGAGATGATATAAAATTTTTCTCGATTTCTATGTTAAACATGTACGAGTATATAATTACTCTGATCAATAGAATATAATTATCCAAGAAATTACTTATTTTCCATGCGTATTTAGCGTAGTTAATTCAATTACTATGATGAA
>NC_059292.1:7655401-7680401 GCF_017591435.1 Portunus trituberculatus | reverse complement strand
ATTACGAGTCTTTGAAGATTCCAATAACGGTCTTTGAAGTTATGAAAAAAAATAGAAATGTGAAGGACTTGAGAGGCAGTGAATATGTCAGCCAGTCACATGCTGCGCACGCGCGCGCGCGCCCGCGTGTGTGTGTGTAATTCACCTCACCTCGGTCGTCTGCTGGTCACCCAGCCAGTCTTCCCCATTACGGAGCGAGCTCAAAGCTCACAGACCGATCTTCGGGTAGGACTGAGACCACAACACACTCCACACACCGGGAAAGCGAGGCCACAATCCCTCAAGTTACATCCCGTACCTATTTATTGCTAGGTGAACAGGGACCACACATTAAGAGGCTTGCCCATTTACCTAGCCGCCCCGGGACTCGAACCCGGCACTCTCGATTGTGAGTCGAGCGTGCTAACCACTACACTACGCGGTGTGTGTGTGTGTGTGTGTGTGTGTGTGTGTGTGTGTGTGTGTGTGTGTGTATGTATGTATATGTGTATTTCACTGTTTGATCTGCTGCAGTCTCTGACGAGACAGCCAGACGTTACCCTACGGAACGAGCTCAGAGCTCATTATTTCCGATCTTCGGATAGTCCTGAGACCAAGCACACAACACACACCGGGACAACAAGGTCACAACTCCTCGATTTACATCCCGTACCTACTCACTGCTAGGTGAACAGGGGCTACACGTGAAAGGAGACACACCCAAATATCTCCACCCGGCCGGGGAATCGAACCCTGGTCCTCTGGCTTGTGAAGCCAGCGATCTAACCACTGAGCTACCGTGTGTGTAATTCACTGTTTGATCTGCTGCAGTCTCTGACGAGACAGCCAGACGTTACCCTACGGAACGAGCTCAGAGCTCATTGTTTCCGATCTTCGGATAGGCCTGAGACCAGGCACACACCACACACCGGGACAACAAGGTCACAACTCCTCGATTTACATCCCGTACCTACTCACTGCTAGGTGAACAGGGGCTACACGTGAAAGGAGACACACCCAAATATCTCCACCCGGCCGGGGAATCGAACCCCGGTCATCTGGCTTGTAAAGCCAGCGCTCTAACCACTGAGTGTGTGTGTGTGTGTGTGTGTGTGTGTGTGTGTGTGTGTGTGTGTGTGTGTGTGTGTGTGTGTGTGTGTGTATATATATATATATATATATATATATATATATATATATATATATATATATATATATATATATATATATATATATATATATATATATATATATATATATATATATATATATATATATATATATATATATATATATATATATATATATATATATGTGTGTGTGTGTGTGTGTGTGTGTGTGTGTGTGTGTGTGTGTGTGTGTGTGTGTGTGTGTGTGTGTGTGTGTGTGTGTGTGTGTGTGTGAATATATATAAATATATATATATATATATATATATATATATATATATATATATATATATATATATATATATAGAGAGAGAGAGAGAGAGAGAGAGTAAGAAAGAGAGAGAGAGATAAGACATCGGCCTTCCATTGTACTCTAATGTTGTGATGGCATTATATATGTTCATCATTCCAATCTGTACTGATCTGTTACAGAGGATGTGATCTGTGAACTTCATCCTCCCCTCCACAGAAAGGAACAGAGGGAGGGACTTATATAGCAAAACTTTTCATTATAATCAGAAGAATGGGAAAGAGGTCATATATCTTTTGCAAAAAAAAAAAAAAAAAAAATTCAGATATGGACCAAAGGACGCTATTGTACCAGTAAAGTATCCGCATGTAATGTATACTGTAGTTAAATTGTACCTATTAATGATTGGCCTATGCTTTGGATATGCATTAATACGGATAGCACTAGTGGCGGGAGAAGATCCATTAGGTTAATCAGGTAAAGGTCTCAATGTCAGAGGAGAATTGGCGCTCAGTGCATAGATATCGGGGAGCCTTGGTTATAATAGTGTAACTGCCAAATTCTTACCGTTCGTATTGCGTGTTCGGTGTTTCGGCCTCTAATGACGGAACTCTAGTGCACCCATTGGCTCTCCGTCACCGTCACTGCCGCCACTACAATACCAGTGCCGCCATCATCATCACAGTTTACTTTATCGTCTTACATGGCTGGCAATAGTACCTTAGCTGTTTGTTCTTTATTTTATGATCATTTATTCCAGTTCAATTTGGCGATCTCTCTCTCTCTCTCTCTCTCTCTCTCTCTCTCTCTCTCTCTCTCTCTCTCTCTCTCTCTCTCTCTCTCTCTCTCTCTCTCTCTCTCTCTCTCTCTCTCTCTCTCTCTCTCTCTCTCTCCCTGCCAGCCATCACCTTACTCCTTGCTTCTCACTTTCAGCAGTCACATTGGTTATTCCTCTGCATTCCTCCCTCTACCCAGTTTCATAAGACTTGTGTGTGTGCATTTACTATTCATAAAAATGTTCTCAACAGCAATTTGCTCTCTGACTCCTGATTATATATTACATATTTTTTTGCGACTTGGTGTTTGTCAGCACGTATTCCTTGCACTTCTTTAGTGTTGCCAAGTTCACGTTGCTATACTAAATAAGTTACATGTAAAAAGTTGATCCTTTTAAAATATAACAGTGGCACTATTCCCTTTAAAGAAAGTGCTAAACAAACTTTTCATAACGTTATTTTGTTCACCCTAAAAAGTTTAGAGGATAAAACGCCAGTTCGTTACGTAATGCACACCAGAAAGTATAGTGCGTCGAAATTCAGGCAAGCAATTTTCAAAATTTTATTTTGCATTTTGCTTTTATTTTATGACATTACATATATATATATATATATATATATATATATATATATATATATATATATATATATATATATATATATATATATATGGACAACAAGTATAAAATGAGCTTGAGTTGGTAATTGTATTAAGAATCTCATAAGTATACCAAGAACACAGCAGCGGCGGGACCCAGAAGGCATTAGACGTGAGTTCCAGTGGTCCAGATTTAGGTAACCCTCCTTGGAAATGATTTAGTCTAAAACTGATTGTTAACAAGATATCAGATGAAAGGAAAATTGATATGAAAAGAGTTACAGGGAAAGGTGAAACAGTAATTTCGACCTAACACTGGTGTCAGTGATCCCAGAAATAATATAAGGAGGAGTATAGAAGTGTTTTGAAGTTCTTTAGATAGTAAAAGAAGCTTTACTCAGCATTTCTTTTCATGGTTTAAGTAAGACCAGGCACACTTGTGACACGTCCCCAACATGCTGGCCTCACCACACATTAACGCAAATGAGCACCTGTTAGTGTTACCTCATCTGATGGTAATCCACACCCCGTCCTCCCCACCCAACCCCACTCAGCCCGCCTCCTCCTGCCCCACTCGATACCTGCTTGCTGCTAGGTGAACAGGGACTACACATATTAAGAGGCTCGCCCATTCGCCTTGCCACGCCCGGAACTGAAACCCGGCCCCACGCGGTTGTGAGCCGAGTACGCTACCACTACTACACTATGTTGTGTGTGTGTGTGTGTGTGTGTGTGTGTGTGTGTGTGTGTGTGTGTGTGTGTGTGTAATTTACCACGGTCGTCTACTGGTCACCCAGCCAGTCTTCCCCATTACGAAACGAGCTCAGAGCTCATAGACCGATTTTCGGGTAGGACTGAGAACACAACACAATCTCCACACACCGGTAAAAGCGAGGCCACAACCCTTCGAGTTACATCCCGTACCTATTTACTGCTAGGTGAACAGGGGCTACACATTTGCCTCGCCGCCTCCCGGGACTTGGACCCGGGCCCTCTCGATTGTGAGTCGAGCGTGCTAACCACTACACTACGCGGTGTGTGTGTGTGTGTGTGTGTGTGTGTGTGTGTGTGTGTGTGTGTGTGTGTGTGTGTGTGTGTGTGTGTAATTCACCTCGGTGCCTGCTGGTCACCCAGCTAGTTTTCCCCATTACGGAGCCAGCTCAGAGCTCATAGACCGATCTTCGGGTAGGACTGAGACCACATCAAGTGTGTGTGTGTGTGTGTGTGTGTGTGTGTGTGTGTGTGTGTGTGTGTGTGTGTGTGTGTGTGTGTGTGTGTGTGTTTTATGTTTTGTGTGTGTGAAGCGTCTCCATCTTTATTCAATCAGATATCAGCAAGTGTGAAGACAGCTGCCCCCCTTTCCGTTGCCTACTGTGACGTTCAACCAGTGTGTGTGTGTGTATTTACCTAGTTGTATTTACCTAGTTGTAGTTTTACAGGGCCTGGGCTTTATGCTTTATGTGTGTGTGTGTGTGTGTGTGTGTGTGTGTGTGTGTGTGTGTGTGTGTGTGTGTGTGTGTGTGTGTGTGTGTGTGTGTAATTTACCTCGGTCGCCTACTGGTCACCCAGCCAGTCTTCCCCATTACGGAGCGAGCTCAGAGCTCATAGACCGATCTTCGGGTATGACTGAGACCACAACACACAACACACACCGGGAGAGCGAGGCCACAACCCTTCGAGTTACATCCCGTACCTATTTACTGCTAGGTGAACAGGGGCCACACATTAAGAGGCTTGCCCATTTGCCTCGCCGCGACGGGACTCGAACCCGGCCCTCTCGATTGTGAGTCGAGCGTGCTAACCACTACACTACGCGGTGTGTGTGTGTGTGTGTGTGTGTGTGTGTGTGTGTGTGTGTGTGTGTGTGTGTGTGTGTGTGTGTTCGTAATGACAGAACAAAGTAACAGTAATTCTTAATATAAAAGGAGAAAAAGGAAGAAAATGTAAAATGAAGAGGAAGAGATGGTTGAGGGAAAGGAAGGGGAGGAGGAGGAGGAGGAGGAGGAGGAGGAGGAGGAGGAGGAGGAGGAGGAGGAGGAGGAGGAGGAGGAGGAGCGGGAGGAGGAAGGGGAACAGAGCTAGGACAGAACAAGAATGAGAAAATTATGCCTTTAGAATGAAAAGCGGCTAAAGAATGAACATCAAATAATTTTCCTTTGTCTTCTTTGCTGAAGAGTGTTGATGTATCAAGAGGTAATGAATTGTTGAGACGCACACACACACACACACACACACACACACACACACACACACACACACACACACACACACACACACACAGAGAGAGAGAGAGAGAGAGAGAGAGAGAGAGAGAGACTTTATTACTGAAATATTATGTAAGTTTGTGAACGAAATTTCCATTTTCTCGGAACGTTGTTGTAAAATAAGAAAATAAATAAATACACAAAAAAATAAGTGTGTAACATACCTTGGAGGAAGGGAACATAATAACTAAGCTAATATTGCACATATATTGTTTCCATATTGGGTTTTCCGCCCCCTCCTCCTCCTCCTCCTCCTCCTCCTCCTCCTCCTCCTCCTCCTCCTCCTGCTTCATCCTGCTCTCCCTCTCGCTCCCCTCCTCTTTTTTTTTCTCCCTTCCCCCATTCATCCCTTTCTTCCTTCCTTCTTCCATTCCACCGCCGAACACAATTACTATATGGAAATAGAAAAAACAATAAGAGATACTAAACAAGAAAAAATATTTACTTTACAAACTGGTGCACATAAATTTGACATATCTAGGTATTTGATTGGCTTGGAATTTGTTTTGCCTTTATGCTGTTTCCTTTATTATCTTTTGATTGAAATTATTTAGTGAATGATTTGCCTATCGATTTTTATATATCTTTTTTTTTATTTGGGTATTTGTGTACGTGTACGTGTGTGTGTGTGTGTGTGTGTGTGTGTGTGTGTGTGTGTGTGTGTGTGTGTGTGTGTGTGTGTGTCTGTCTCTCTGTCTATCTGTCTGCCTGTCTATCTGTCTGTCTGCCTGTCTGTCTGCCTGTCTGTCTGTCTGCCTGTCTGTCTGTCTGTCTGTAAGTCTGTCTGTCATTAGTAACGCTTTTTGAAGAGTGGGAGACAAACATGGTAAGGTTTCTTCCTGCGTGAGGCAAGGAGGCGCGATCCTTGGACGGGAATGGAAGGTGAGGTGAAGGCGCAAATAGAGGATCTGATGAGGAGGGAGGTTGATGAAAAAATGGTCAGTTCCTTGATGCAAGAATGTAGAAAAAAAGAGGAAGAGGTGGAGGAAGAGGAGGAGGAGGAGGAGGAGGAGGAGGAGGAGGAGGAGGAGGAGGTAGAGGAGTAAGAGGATAATGATGAGAAGGCTAATTATTGTTATAAACACGGAGAGGAGCAGGAAAATTGCTATTATAAAATTACAAAAACCTAATTAAGTAGGCGTTCGATGAAAAGAGAGTACACAGAGAAAATTAAGGGGGAGCTTCCAAATAGAGTGTAGATGAAGGGCGACACATCTTATGAGTGGAAGGGAACAACAGGAAAACATTTCTGCACGTAATGGACGAAATGCTTTGTTACTTAAAGCTTCACTTACTGGGACACATTCTTCCATCTCATCTCCCCTCTATTTCCTTCCTTCTTTTCCCTCATCTCCCCTTCCATTTCCTCTTTTCTTTTCCTCTCTTTCTCTCCACTATTCCCCTAAGCGAAGAACCACCGCTGAGGCTCATAACGCGCGTGCAGGAAGCTTGGGTGCAGTGAGAAAGGCGCAGGGAGGACATGATTTCACAACTCCTAAAGCTCTGGTCAGGATCTAATGAGGATATCCTATTGGCAGCCTCGGTGTGTGTGTGTGTGTGTGTGTGTGTGTGTGTGTGTGTGTGTGTGTGTGTGTGTGTGTGTGTGTGTGTGTGTGTGTGTGTGTGTGTGTGTGTGTGGCGCATTTTTTTTTTCACTTATCTTGGGTTGTATGCATGTCGATCAGGATTGTTGTTGTTATTAATACTACTATCACAACTACTACTACTACTTCTACTACTACTACTACTACTACTACTACTACTACTACTACTACTACTACTATTAGTACTGCTACATATTATTGTTATTATTTCTATTATTATCACATATTGTTATTGTCATTTTACTATTTTTTTTTACTGTTATTATTAAATACTGTTATTACTAATTATTATTATTATTATTATTATTATTATTATTATTATTATTATTATTATTATTATTATTACTATTATTATCATTATTATTATTATTATTATTTATTATCATAATTAGTATTATCACTAATATCGTTATTATTGTTTCTATAAGTTTTAACATGACTGAACTGATACATGGAAGGTGAAGTAGACGAAGTGAACATGCGGATATTTCGACAGACGTCTGACTTTAATCACTGGAGAAGAAAGGCTATTTGGTCTGAATCAGCAACTGTCTGCTGGTGATGCATACAGGTTTGGTAGCTGACTCTGAGGGAATGTTGAAAAGACTAGCGGATGAGTAACTTACGGAAATGAGAGAGAGAGAGAGAGAGAGAGAGAGAGAGAGAGAGAGAGAGAGAGAGAGAGAGAGAGAGAGATGGGGGTGGGCTTCTGAAGGGATTGGTGTGAGACTGAATGGAGTACAGTTGGAAGCGGTGGGTTGTTTTGAGTATTTGGGATGAACAGCTGAGATGGGTGCAAGCGTTGAAAAAAAAAAAAAAAAAAAGGAAGGAAGCAGAAGTATTTGACGAAATGGGCCAGATTTTTCAACATGGTACAATGAGCATCAAGACAAGGCTACATGAAGTAATAGTGATGGCATTGTGTTGTTTAGTGCTGAAATATGAAACCTGATAATAATGAAGAACAAAACTGGGTAAGTGTAATGTAAATAGTATTTGAGAAATGTGTAGAGTAACATTGAGACATTGGTAAGTGCATGAAAATGGTGTGGGGTGAGGTACACTTAACGAGCCCAATTACTTATGAACTTAGCTAGGATAAGAGATAGAGGATAGAGGATAGAGGATAGAGAACAGTTTTATAATGAAAAGACGAGGGTTAATCGATGTATGTTGCTGGGCCTTGCTATGGAGCTATGTACTCTACCTGAATTCCTGTTATGTAGTATGGCAGTGCTATGTATTTGTTATAATTTCAAGAAAGGAGTAGGTGCACGATAGGGAACAGTTTTATCATGAAAGGATAGGTAGGTGTTCATCAATGTATGTTGCCGGGTCTTGCTATGAATGTATACGTACACTGTCAAAAAAATGAAGGGTTACTTTGAGGGTAGATTTGGTACGAGGGGGTAAAAGTTCACACATCTACCCACACTACCGCCTTCCTCCTTCCAAAAGGGTACAATGTGGAGAGATGTACTCTTACTACATCAAAAAGGGTACATTTGTCAATATGTTACATCCATATAATTTTATGTACATGCAAATAAAAATCTATTCTTTGTGAAATGTTAAGTATATTTTTCTTGATACGGCATCGCTTCAAATGGAATAGTATATATACGTACTATTCCTGAATGAATTCTTGGGGTGCATTATGGGTGTTCATATGAGGATAACGAGACTGAATGGGAATGATGTGTGTATGTGTTTGTGGAGTTTATTCAGGGCCATCACGTGGGGAACTGCCGGCTTGTTATATAGATAGAGAGATATATTAATATTTCCATTCCTCATTATCATTATCAATATCATCATAACCATCATCATCATCATCATCACTACCACCACCACCACCATCAGCAGCATCATCACAATTACATCTGCTATCATACAATAACTGCTTTAATCCTTCTCACGTTGTGGCGTGTTTCGCTCAGGCAGTCTGGTGTAATATTGAGTTTTGCAACATTATTAATCCGGCGGGTATTAACTCAGACCAAGATATTTAGGCCAGCCCAGGCAGTAAATTTTTTTCATTAAATAATATGTGTACAAGTTTTTTTCATGGTATTTATGATGCATAATAATGAAACTTCTTTTTTCTCCCTTCGTTTATTGGATCTTTTTTTTATGTATTTATTTATTTACATTTATGTTTAGTACAGGTCACATGACTTTTTTATTCTCTCTCTCTCTCTCTCTCTCTCTCTCTCTCTCTCTCTCTCTCTCTCTCTCTCTCTCTCTCTCTCTCTCTCTCTCTCTCTGTTTTCCGGTGCAAGAGCAAACTCATCAACATGTCTGGCTTTTTTTCTCCCTCACATTTATATACATCAGACAGTGTTATTTGTACCAGGTCGTAAATTATGCTTATTTTGAGAATCAGCCACGTGATATGTGACGTTCATGGTAGTGATTATGGACCGTGGGTTGAGCTATTTGCCCCCATCCCTCTTTATAGCCTTTCATCACATCTTTTTTTCTTTTAATGTTTATCCCTTGAACTCATTTTTGCGTACTAATTAAAAAAAATACACCAAATGCGCATAGTAGAAAACAAAAAAATAATAAAACCTGCTTAAATTTCTACTTTGAGACAGCTCTGACAACCGACTGAATTAGTAGTCTTAACGACAGTATATATATACAATATTTGAAAAACCTGTCTGTGTAATCATTATTACCGCCAGCCAGTTTGCTTAGTAGCCAGTGGTACAGTTGTAAGCCTACACTTGCAAAATTAATGAGTGCATGAAGGTAGCCTCAGTGAGCAGTGCCAGCACACTACAACGCGCAGTCAGGCTGTGTTCTCAACGATTACATGAACTCCAGGTCCTTGTTTTCAATTCAGTATGAGATCTTCCCATCGGCATCCAGATACGCATACCGCTACAATGCAGAATGCAAATGTTACAGTCATAAATTCATGCATGCACACACACACACACACACACACACACACACACACACACACACACACACACACACACACACACACACACACACACACACACACACACACGTGTCTGGTTACACTCTTGTTCATTTGTTCTTACTTTACACAGATATTGGAAATATGTCAGCAATTGTTTCGTTTCTTAAATAACTTTTTTTTTTTTCTTATTTTCTACCTTTCTTTCTTTTCTTTTTCTTTCTTTCTTTCTTTCTTTCTACTTCTTTTCTTGTTACTGTTCTTCTTCTTCTTCATTGATTCACTATTTTCTTTCTACATGGATACCAATGTTTCTTTTTCCTCATTCTCTCTCCACCATGTCTCCCCTCCTCCTCCTCTTCCTCCTCCTCCTCCTCCTCCTCCTCCTCCTCCTCCTCCTCCTCCACGATGGTCTGACAGACAAGTGACGGATATTGACTTTCCTACCGACGCTAGTTTATTTTAGCCTTCACTGAGATGCTGTAGGGACCCTGTGTGTGTGTGTGTGTGTGTGTGTGTGTGTGTGTGTGTGTGTGTGTGTGTGTGTGTGTGTGTGTGAGAGAGAGAGAGAGAGAGAGAGAGAGAGAGAGAGAGAGAGATATATATATATATATATATATATATATATATATATATATATATATATATATATATATATATATATATATATATATATATATATATTTTTCTATTTACTTATTTATTTTTTTTCTCATCTATTTAGTTCTAAATATATACATAATCATGAAAGGTCCCGTTGATGGCAAATGATTTCCAAAGTGTCAAGGCCAGACTTCCTGCTCGTAATGTCCTCTCTGTATACACGAATAGCCTCACGTAAGCCACACAATGCATAGAAACAATACAGGCGTAGTTCGTGTGAGTATGCAAATCCCAGCGCACGAGGCGAGGCAGGTATCACATAGTACATTATTTGGAAACAATACCGCGCTCTGTATTACCTTGAACTGTACGTGTGTGGCGCTCGCGCGCGTGCGTGCCTCTGTGTGTGTGTGTGTGTGTGTGTGTGTGTGTATTGTCAGTGTGGAGTGCCTATGCGTTGAGTAGCGTGGGGTGGCATGGCGTGGCGCGGCGTGGCATGTTGTGTGGCAGTGGCAGCAATGGTTCTCCACTTACCAGCAGCCTCCATCCACACGCCCGACATGGTTGAATTCCTACCGCACTGAGGACAACCAACTGGCGTAGGAAAGACGCTTTAATATATTTGAAGGCCATTTATTTTTATTTATTATTATCCTTATTGTTATTTTTACATACCACCATTGGTTGGTACACATAAACACACACACACACACACACACACACACACACACACACACACACACACACACACACACACTAGAAATGATATTACAATGTTTTACAGGATTTTCGCCCCGTTCCTAACTACTCCCTACACCCATACACACACACAGCAAGTATTGATAAAACAATATTGTGCACCATTGGCGGGCACACACACACACACACACACACACACACACACACACACACACACACACACACACACACACACACACACACACACACACACACACACACACACACACACTAGTAATATTGCAATATGGAGAGAGAGAGAGAGAGAGAGAGAGAGAGAGAGAGAGAGAGAGAGAGAGAGAGAGAGAGAGAGAGAGGTGGGGGGGCACTCACTTAACTGTAACGACCGTCGCAAATTCAACGTCTTCATCGTTGGTGCTTGACGCTCCAAGTTGTGAAGCATAAAAGTGAAAAACAGAGATGAAGAGAGAGAGAGAGAGAGAGAGAGAGAGAGAGAGAGAGAGAGAGAGAGAGAGAGAGAGAGAGAGAGAGAGAGAGAGAGAAAGTGGAAAAGGATGAGAGGGATGAGTGGATTGGTGTTGGCTAGATGCGTGAGTGGTGGGTGTGGCGCGGAGAGGTGTTGAGTGGAGAGTTTAAATGGAGTTTGAGGCAAGAAAAAGGTTTGGTAGATTGGCAATGTTTCTAAGATTCATGTAAGGTGTGTGTGTGTGTGTGTGTGTGTGTGTGTGTGTGTGTGTGTGTGCGTGTGTCCCGGTGTGGTATGCAGCATGAATTACTGGCTTGGCGATGCAATTCTTTTCCTTCACGGTGGTGGGAGAGCGTGACGGAGGTCTGGTGATGGACGGTAACGGACACACACACGCCACCAGGGAATCTTAGCCCAAGGACACGGTCTAAGCCTTAGCCTAAGCTTCCCAGACTGTGCGTACTTTTCATTTATTTTATTGAAGGAATCGAGCAGAGACTTGACATAGTATAGCAATAAATGTCAACCTTTATTTCTGTATGGAATTAACCATGATTCAAAGAAGCTGGAAGATCAGCAGTAAAAAAAATATATAGATGGGTTGATTGGGAGCTCACATCATCTGTACTATTCAAAATATACGTATCATACATTCATTAGAAAGAAGTGACACTGCTGTATAAAACTTAAATGTATCAAGTGGCTTATAATTTAGCTAGAACCTCATCAAATTATTCACTAAGATATTGTCTATGTCTTTGGCTTCGGTTTCGTTAAATTTTATCTCAACAAACTGAGTGAGGACTGTGAAGATGCGTCATGCGTTAATTAGTTGTTGGTGTTTGGTAATAACAGCTGTATCGTCCGTGTCAAAGGAAAGAGTCTGTCAAAACCCACTCAACCTAAGGGACAAATATTTATGGCCTGAGAGAGAGACCTTTGGCTGAGAGCTATGAGGCGAGCAGTGGGGCGCGCTTCGAGTACTCAAAACACCGCGGCATTTACAAAGGAACGAAAAGAAATATTCGCTCCCAAAAGAGAACGCAAATAAGAATAACAGTAAAGTAGAATGAGCTCTGTTTATTGATCGAGGACCAAAAAATCAGAAGCGAGAAAGAGGGAGAGACGAAACAATTTTTATGCAAAGTGTGATGGAGCTTGACTTTGATCTGAACATTTTGGCGCAGCAGAACAACTCTTGACCTGACTAGCCTTCTATGTCTTTGGAGTGATTGAAGGATGAGAGGCAGTGGTTGCAGCGACGCGGCATCTTGGCATCGGTGACGTGTGTCTCTCAGGCCACCTGTAAATCATTCCTCCAGTCACAAAAACCCGATGAGTCTCAAATGGGCCTGAAATATCCGTGCATCCATGGTGGTGAGGCACAGATTAAAGGCGGTGCATCCAGGTGTAGAGGGGGCGAGACGGCGAGGGGTCTTTGAGGCGTCACAGGCAGGAGGAGGAGGAGGAGGAGGTAGAAGAAGAAAAAAGGCGAGGAGGAGGAAAAGAAGAGGATGAGGAAACAGAAAAGGAGAAGGAAAAGGAAAAGAGGGAGAAAATATGGAGATGGAAAGGGAAGAGGAGGAGGAGAAGCAAGAAGAGGAAGAGGAGGAGGAGGAGGAGGAGGAGGAGGAGGAGGAGGAGGAGGAGGAGGAAAAGAGAAGGGAAAAGAGGAGGAGAGAAATGAGAAGGGAAAAGAGGAGGAAAAGAAGGACGAAAAGGAGAAGAGGAGGAGGAGGAAAAAAAAGAGAAGAGGAAGGAGGAAGAGGAGAGAAAGGATGAAAATGCGAAGAGGGAGAAAGATTAGAAGAAGAGGAGGAGGAAGGAGAAGAGCACATATTGTTTTGTTAAAGGGTTGAGCGTTGTGATGGTGTTGGCTGGAGGATCACAGAAGGATGAGGGATGAAAGTAGGCGAGGTGAGGTATGAAGGGAACAGGTGTGAGAGACCGCCACCGGGAGATTTATGAAGCTAGTGGTGGAATGAATAACGGAAGAAAACCTGGTGTACATCACATAGTTACGAAGTAAAGCGATGAGGATCAGATGTAGCAAGAAAAGACAGGTAGAATACATACAGAATAAGGCTTGTCAGATAAATGGAGAAGTGAATATACACCTGTAGGGAACACTTTGATGGACGCCAGGTATGTGGGGTGATGACAACGAGAGCGACGAAGTAATGGCCTAATGTTCTTTGTTATCAAGTGGCATGCAGGGGAACGCCACGCAATCCGCACCTAGGTCATTTTCATACGTACACCCACAACCAACTATTACAACAAGAACCCCACCCATCATCACAGCTGTGTGATTGCATGCATGCCACAAGGTTTTTATCGCACAGCTTTACGAGCTGTTTGGTTACAGGTTATGAAACATTTTCCTGTCAAATGCATTACGTTCTTGTGGTTTTGTGGCTGTCGGTCAGCCTGTCAATCTGTCTGTTAACTCACCTGCCTGCGTACATCCCTGTATGTTATGTTTATGAACGTTATCTATTTACTTATTTCCTGTAACATATTTTGTAGGGTAGTAATTACATATCGTGCTGTATCTCGTACCTGGAAACACAAAGCCTCAGCAGATGTTAGAGTGATCCCCAGCTTCTGAACTGTAGTGTTTATTACATTGAAATTAAATTTGTCTCTCACCTCCCGTTCTTCATCTTTCTCTTTATCCTTGACTCATCTTTATCACAAGACAAGTACCGCCCAAGGGAAACAAAAGATTGCAATATAAAAAGACCCACTGAAGTGCCAGTCTCCATACATAGAGAAAAGCGTTGGTCAAAACCAAAGGAAACGTTAGTTGTAATGGAGTTCCTGATGTTGTATAATCAGTAGCAGCTGTGTTTGCCTTGGTCAGAGCGTGGGGCTTTTGCAACACCTCTCTGTATTGATGTGCTGCCACTTGCACTAGAGTTGGGTAACATGTGAGGATGTTGCAACCTTTGTTTTTTTCACTGATCTCATTGAAGTCGCGACAGTATACTGGATGATGCTGAAATGATGGCCATGGAGTCTGTTTATATTATATAGTTATTAAATTAATGTAATCTCAAGTAATTTCACATTTCAGATATATAAAGAATATTTTCATTGAAGGACTGAATTATTTTAAATAGTAAGCACTTCCTTTTTAGTTCATGAGTTTGTAACACGCATATTTTCAAGGCGACCATCTTACAAGCAAGACACTTGGGTAGCGCTCTGCCTTACGATATTTGGGAACGCAGTCATACACGTTCATTCACTCAGTCATTTCTACGTTCTCGTGAAACAATATCACCATCTTTTTTTGGAGCAACAACAATTTCTAACTGATACATAAAAAAAAAAAATTCTACAGGCAATTAGGTGTTAAAAATTCGATGATTTCTTCTACTATTAAGAGTTTTCCTTAGAAACCATACTTTAAACCTACACCACATGTTTTTCTTTTTTTTTTTTTACACAGAATCTACTAAATTATATCAAGGATTACGCAATGTCTGGCTTACAGTTTACCATCATCCCCCAATCGGGTCGTTTAGGATGCTGAAGATTATTGCTCATAGGTGGTTTACATAGTGACAATGCCAGTGGGGCGTGTGCATGTCCTCCACAAAACACGACTCGTTGGTAATATCAGTTCCTGGTGGTGGTTTCAGGAATGTTCGTGTATTGCTATTTAGAATCGTGTTTCTTTAAGTTTTAGATTTTTCGGCCCCACGTACTTGGTGTTGTTGTTGTTGTTGTTGCGGTGGTGGTGGTGGTGGTGGTGGTGGTGGTGGTAGCAGTGAAAACAGAAGTGGTGGTAGTGGTGAAGAAAGAGGTAGGTAGATGAGAAGGAGGAGGAGGAGGATGAGAAGGAGGAAAAGGAGGAGAAAGAGGAGGAAGAAGAGGAGGAGGAGCAGGAGGATGAGGAGGAGGAGGAGAAAGAGGAGGAAGAGAAAGAGGAGGAGGAGAAAGAGGAGGAAGAAGAAGAGGAGGAGGATGTGAAAAGCTGCTGAGAGATAAGTGTCAGCATGTTTGGGAGGGGACGAGAAGGGGTGCGGTAGTATTGGCATCTCCCCAAGCTTGATCCCTTGCTTCCTTCTTTCTCCCTCTCCCTCTCTTCCGCCTCTTCCCTTGGCCCTGTTCATTCCACATCCACAGTTAAGTTCATTTAGTGGACGTGAACGCGCCCCCACCTGGCAGTCCTAAGTGTTGGCAGACAGATGTTTCTCTATGTTTATTTTGTTTATTGATCTATTTGTCTATCATGTTTTCGCCAATGTTTGTGTTCATGTTTGTATATTCTCTCGTTTTTTTTTATGTTTGAAAACGAGATCACATATCTTCCACGTAACACTGTTTACTTAGAATTTCTTTATACGTTACAAAGTAAGTATGGCGACATAAACAACTACTTGTATGATCCTGGCAGGAGTTTGTATTGCAGCAAGCGCGTTGGGGAGTTTATTCGTTGATTAGAGTGGGCAGAGATCACGTGGTTATAAGACTGTGATGACTGAACTGTTTAGGATGTATCCCTTGAATACAAGAAAGAACGAGTAATTTTTTTTCTTGTTTCTGAATCAATCATATCGCTGCGTGGATTTATTGATGCTATGCTCTGGTAATCTTTATCAAATTTCATGACATAAATCACAATATGCACACACAATACGTAGTGCGTAAGTGAGTATACACATGCACAGCGCCATATAACAACTCATGAATCGATGAACTGATGCAACCAAAATCTAAGAAGCAACATTGGCCAAGAATGCTTACGTGAATGGGCATACAAAATTAATATTCTTTGAACATGGGAAAAATAAAGCACGAAAGTTTGAAAGGAGATCTACTGTAGCTTTATGCAATTTCATTCAGAGAGAACAGAGAAATACTATCATTAGACGCACAAAGTATTCTCTAGGTGTCGGTGTACAGAACAACACTGCATTTCTTTTGCGTTAAGACGACCTGAATATGAAATTATGGTGTTTCTAAGAGTCACGTTTTTAACCAACCAGTCTTCTATCATTAACTATTTTCTTACATTTGACAGGAACATTTGGAGGCGTGTCCTCAATATCAGTAAGTAAGGAGAAGGATATGAGAAGGACTGTGTGTAGGAGAGGTTGCAATATTATGTTAGAAAGATTAAAACAATTCCTGGTGGGAGATCCTAGTAGTGGTCTCGCTCTTGGCAATGATGGGTTGACATGGCGTGAAGAAAAGGAAGAGAGGAAGGAAGGAAGGAAAGAGTTTCATACTAACGATTGTAGCTAAAAGGAGACGGTCTTTTAAGGATTCCTTTGAATCACTCCTCTTCCTCCTCTTCCTTCTCCGTCTCCCTCTCCTCCTCTCTTCCTTTCCGCTACCGCGTTGAATAGTTGTGTGACCTTTTTTTCCACTTCTGTGATTATTCAAGATGTAGAACCGACACTTCGGGAGAGAAAAAATGTACAGAATGTGATGGAAGAAAACTTATGCAGTGATAGAACGTGAATTGTGGAGGAAGAGGTTGTGAAATAGTGAAAAAAAGATGCGTGCCGGGTAAGAGGGAAAAGGTGTCTGTGTGAAGGGGAAATAAAGTCCATTTCGAATTGTCTCATGGGTAGCAGGGGAAGGCAGAGGCACCCATCACCCTGCCGACGGTTCTGGGGATCGTAAACCCAGCCCGGACGCTCCGTGACCGGTAGCCAAATGGCGTGTCAGGCCGCAACACTTCAGAGGTCTGCTGGCGGGCTGGGCCAAGAACCCTCAGACGGGGCGAGCTTAAAAATATGGGATTTCTTGTCTTGCTGCCCCTTTACGCTCCATCATTCCCTGTTCTCCTTTTCTTATCGCTCCGTTTTGTTCAATCTTTTTCTCTTCTTTACATCGTTTCGTCTGGTTCTTTTTCGCCGCGTTCCCTCCCTGTTTCATGATGTTCCGCCTTGTTTCCCTCTATATATTCCACTCCACTCCATTGGAACCTTTTCTCTTCTTTCCCTCCTTTCTGTTCCATATGACAACGTCCAATTTCCGTCACATTTACTTTATCTTCTTTCTTCCCTCCTTGGTCTTCCCCTCCTCCACTCCCCTGCACCCCGTTGGTCCGAGAGAGGAATAAGAGCGAGATTGCAAGAACGCGCCGGAAGTGAATAAAAAAAAAAAAAAGATTATTTTTTTACATAATCGGAAATGCCAAACTCCTACGTGCTTGTTTGGAAATTGCTTGACAGGAACGAAAACTGCTGGTGCTACAGGAGAGGTTAAGACGGCTGGAAGAGGAGAAGGTTACTGGAAATAGAACAGGTAGGAATGAGGGCACGTACTGTACTTAGTAAGAGAAAAGGTGAAAGATAAAAAAAAAAATTAAAAGTGTATTGGAAAGTACTGTTCAGCGAGAAGAAGGAAGCTCAAGGATGCTATAGAATGATAATAGTTTCAGGAGGAACAGTGTATGTGTAATAAACAGCGTTCTTTGTTGTATCTAACATGATTTTTTTTTTCCTAACTTGCGCAAATTAAATTAGATTCCTTCAACAAATCTGAGAGACGTGAGCGTGTAAGCATCTGTTGAAAACTCTTGATGGTTTTCATATACGCAACATCGTTTTTAATTATTGATTCTTGAAGTCGTTCTCTATTTCTTTTATTTCTTTGTTTAGATTTTTCCCTCATCCCTTAATTTCATATATGATTCATTCCGCGTCCCTCTGTTGTGGCGGTGTTTGGGGAAGCCAATAATCACGTCCACGCTGTCCCCGCCGCTTTGGTCCACGCCTGACAGAATTCATTAGTGGCGCTCAGGAAACCTTGAAGGCGAGTGTCGTGTGCGCTGGATCCCTCATACCCTCTCTCATCATCTCTCTCTCTCTCTCTCTCTCTCTCTCTCTCTCTCCACTGGACGATGGTTATAGTGGTTGTGTGTGGTTGGGGAGCGTGTGAGTGCAAGTTAAAAGTTTTATTAATTTTCTTCTTCCTTTCCTTCCTTCTCTACAGTTTTTTTTCTTTCATTTCCTTTCCTCCGACTTTTGTTCTTTTCTTTCCTTCTTCCCCACGTCCCCTTTATCTGTTCCTTTCATCCACCGTTCCATCATTCTTGCATTGAATTTTGTTGTAAAATTACTTTATTGCAGATTTCTTCCTCGGTGTCAGTGGGCTCAATTCCTCCTCTTCTGAAGGTATGCAGCAGCATACCTTCAGTCATCAAGTGAATGTTTCCCTAACAAACATACCATCTCTGTTTCTTGGCAGGTCATACTGTTTACTTCTTTTCTCCCTCCATCGTGTGTATACTGTATGTTGCCTACGTACATCTTTATCATGCTCACCTGCCTTCATTCCTGTCACAAGGCCTTCGTCATACCCCATCCGTCGTCATGTATGTACCCATCCTTCGTCATGTATGTACTTGTTAAGTCTCCCTGAACATTGCAGCCCAGGGGGAATGGCGTGTAGTAGTCACCGAGATGGGTGTGGGAGGAGGGAGGCTTCACAGGGTCTCAGGATAATAGTGGCGTCCAAGTTTGAGATGGATGGCTAAAGTAATCCGACACAGGGAAACCTAACCTCGAGTCCGATGCTCTGTGCTCCGTGTGTGTGAATTTGAGAAAGAGGTTTCTTGACTCCCTTGCCTCTTTCTTGTTCTTCTTTCTTCATGTGTGAACATTGTCAGAGGTTTCGAGACTGACCTTGGTCTTGACACAAGTCGATGTGGTCTTGGTCGTCATCTTGATCTCCTCTAATGTGGTATTGATCTCAAACCTTCTTGCCTCAGGATTTGACCCAAGATCCAGCCAAGACCACTATTGAAAAGTACTTTGCTGCGTAGGGAAGCTCGGGATCGATGCTAATACACGAAAAAATATAGAAACAGATAAATAAACCATATATAATCAAACTATCTAATGCCATTTTTTCTGGTGCACAAAATAATGTGCAGATCGCACACAACTATGTTAAGCACGAGGGAATGAAAAGAGCAGGCAAGGACACTCACGCTGTTATTGTTCTCAGAGCTCATCATCATCGTCGTCGTTGTCGCTGTATATACCGTTAAACACTGTATGAAAGTATCTTTAAGGCTTTACTTTACATAGTTAATTGAATGAACCATATATATATATATATATATATATATATATATATATATATATATATATATATATATATATATATATATATATATATATATATATATATATATATATATATATATATATATATATATATATATATATATATATATATATATATATATATATATATATATATATATATATATATATATATATATATATATATATATATATATATATATATATATATATATATATATATATATATATATATATATATATATATATATATATATATATATATATATATATATATATATATATATATATATATATATATATATATATATATATATATATATATATATATATATATATATATATATATATATATATATATATATATATATATATATATATATATATATATATATATATATATATATATATATATATATATATATATATATATATATATATATATATATATATATATATATATATATATATATATATATATATATATATATATATATATATATATATATATATATATATATATATATATATATATATATATATATATATATATATATATATATATATATATATATATATATATATGCCTCCACCTCCTGCGGCCTCACTGCACAAGGCTTTCTTCTTCCTCTCATCCCTATTCTATCCAACTCTGTAATACAAGAGTTAACCAATTCATACCTTTCACTGGTAAACTCTACAACTCCCTACCTGCTTTTGTATTTCCATCTTTCTACGACTTGTCTTCTTTTAAGAGAAAGGTGTCAAGACGTTTGTCCCAGGCTTTCGGCTAATTCTTTCTAGTCTTTTAGGGAGACTGCAGTTCCAGTGAGTCTTTTTTTCTAATATTTTGTTGTCCTAGGCAGCTCTCCCTCTTGCATAAAAAAAAGTTGTGTGCGACCTGCACATTATTTTGTGCACCTAAACCAAGTGTTTAGATAGCTTGATTGAAAATCAAAACAACAAAGATTGCTATTTCTTTCTGTTTTATTCACCACGCCAGCGAAACAATGAAAGCGGAAATATTTAAGCGGAAATATTTTGAACGTTATCCTGTCCCTTAGTACCGCCGCTTCCTACGTTAAGCATATCTGACAGTAATGTTGACAGATACACAGATATATTTTTGCCATTCACACGGCACTCTTTAGACATTCTAATCGTTCTTTATAAAGAAACAATATATACAGTGAAATTTATTGATATTTCTGGTTAAATATAACGAACAACAAATTGTATTTATTACGTATCAAGGTGATAAGACTTTGGAATAAATCACTCGAAAGCTTTTTTATAGATGGCACTAGAGACACCGTCTGTAGCAGCATGGGTCTACTGTTTATCTAAATTCGTAACGTTTGCAGGATGAACATTATTGTTGGGTTCTCCGTAGTGTTAGTGGAGTTAACAGGTGAAGGCATTGAGTGATTTTTGGTTACTGGACACCATGTTGGGAAGGGACCTCAAGTAGACATGTATATATGCAAACACGACTGTTAACAGGTTGATGCTTTTTGAGGCTAAAAGTAGTGTCAACAACATTCAAGAACCCGCGGTTTATTAGTGTGTTCAAAGGTTGTCGGCTCGTTATAAGTTAATGATTTCTTATCCTTATGAAAACTATATTGGTCGTGTAAAGGTACTGAAACAAGAACTCAACCAAGAATTTTAGTTTCGGCAAGAGTGGCGGTGGAGCAGGAAGAGCAGCGGGATGGTGAGAAGATATTGACCTTGGTATTGACAGTGTAGGAGGTCAAGCGAAGAGGTCAAATGGGCAGGAAGTCCATCGACTATTTTTGAAATGCTGTTAGAAAAGTTAATTTAGTAACTGCCAAAGAGGGAGGGAGAAGCATGGAGCTAGAGTGCATTCCAACAGTTTGCAAATATTGTGATGAACAAAATTCTTCTTTATAGTGCAGGGGAAAAGAGAGAGAGAGAGAGAGAGAGAGAGAGAGAGAGAGAGAGAGAGAGAGAGAGAGAGAGAGAGAGAGAGAGAGATTTACGAATACATACATATATAAAACAGAAAAAAAGACAAAAAAAGAAGAAAAGCATGTACTCTATATCCTGCTTTAATCACCATAATGAAAGAAGAGTTTCGCTCAGATGCACCAGCGCAATATAATAGAGAGCCTTGCTCATCAAAACGAACCCCAATGGAAAATTAATTGCGTTCCTATGAAAAAAAAAGTTACGCAACACACACACACACACACACACACACACACACACACACACACACACACACCAGGTAGCTCAGTGGTTAGAGTGCTGGCTTCACAAGCCAGAGGACCGGGGTTCGATTCCCCGGCCGGGTGGAGATATTTGGGTGTGTCTCCTTTCACGTGTAGCCCCTGTTCACCTAGCAGTGAGTAGGTACGGGATGTAAATCGAGGAGTTGTGACCTTGTTGTCCCGGTGTGTGGTGTGTGCCTGGTCTCAGGCCTATCCGAAGATCGGAAATAATGAGCTCTGAGCTCGTTCCGTAGGGTAACGTCTGGCTGTCTCGTCAGAGACTGCAGCAGATCAGCAGATCAAACAGTGAAACACACACACACACACACACACACACACACACACACACACACACACACACACACACACACACGTGCACTCACATTTCATTGTGACCTGCATTTTCTTTCTTTTATCTCTCTCTCTCTCTCTCTCTCTCTCTCTCTCTCTCTCTCTCTCTCTCTCTCTCTCTCTCTCTCAGATGTGTGTGTGTGTGTGTGTGTGTGTGTGTGTGTGTGTGTGTGTGTGTGTGTGTGTGTGTGTGTGTGTGTGTGTGTGTGTGTGTGTGTGTGTGTGTGTGTGTGTGTGTGTGTGTGTGTGTGTGTGTGTGTGTGTGTGTGTGTGTGTGTGTGTGTGTGTGTGTGTGTGTGTGTGTGTGTCCGTGTGTCCGTGTGTGTGCAGCGTCCTGTCTTCATCCATTGTAACATCAGAGACGAAGTGCAAAACAGACTCCGGCAAGCCACTAGTGCCTTCGGGCGACTGTCACGCAGGGTTTTCCTAAACCATAACATATCTACTGCCACCAAGGTCGCTATTTATAATGCAGTTTGCATTTCAACTTTGCTATACGCTTGTGAGGCTTGGACCATATATCGAGCCCACATCAAGAGCCTCGAGGCTTTTCACATCAAGAGCCTCCAGCGGATCCTTGAAATCACGTGGACAGACCGTATCGCGCATATCACTGTTCTTCAGCGCGCCGGCTGCATCAGTTTCGAGGCGCTCATCATCCAACGCCAACTCCGATGGGTCGGCCACGTGTACCGTATGGATGACGGACGACTCCCTCGCACTATCCTCTACGGAGACCTTGCCACAGGTCATCGTAGTGCTGGTGGTAAAAAAAAACGGTTCAAGGACCACCTAAAGGTGACTCTGAAGAAGAGGAAGAAGCGTGTGTGTGTGTGTGTGTGTGTGTGTGTGTGTGTGTGTGTGTGTGTGTGTGTGTGTGTGTGTGTGTGTGTGTTTTCATTTGTTTATCTCTTGCTCCCCTCGTTTCCTTTCCTTCTCATTTTTGCTTGGGTTTCTTTCCTCTTTTCGTCTCCAGAGTATATTCTGCATCAAACTTTCGTCTTATTCAATCATATCCTTTAGTCCCTTCCTTCTGTCTATGCAATCTTTCTTCCTTCGCTCTCTACCTCTATCACCTGTTTATTTCTTACCTGCTCTCTATCTTTCCTTCCTTCTTTAATCCCTTTGTCTAGGTACAACTTTTCAATAAATGATAATGCCATTACCAACTATGTAAGTACAAGTAGTAATTATGACAGTAAGGCAGCTAATGCAGTAACGATAACAATAATGGTAATACCAAACCTAATATTGTTAGTGAAAATTAATAACTGAGAGAGCAGACTTAAGTGACGAATGCAAATGTGGTTTGTGACCTTCACCCCAATCAGCTAATTGCCAGGGACTCCAGTTCTGGGTGAGTGGTGCTATAATATGATGGTGGATGCGCGATGTGGCGATGTGGCGATGTGGGTGTTGGGGATGAGTCTGTTGTGGTGAGGAACAGGAGGTTTTGGTAGAGGTGGTATACTGGATATGCTGCTAGTGATGTATGGATGATGATTGCATGATGTGTTTGGGTGAGACTGCTCTTAAAGAAGTCGGTTCACGTGTGTGTGTGTGTGTGTGTGTGTGTGTGTGTGTGTGTGTGTGTGTGTGTGTGTGTGTGTGTGTGTGTGTGTGTGTGTGTGTGTGTGTGTGTGTGTGTGTGTGTGTGTGTGTGTGTGTGTGTGTGTGTGTGTGTGTGTGTGTGTGTGTGTGTGTGTGTGTGTGTGTGTGTGTGTGTGTGTGTGTGTGTGTGTGTGTGTGTGTGTGTGTGTGTGTGTGTAATGTGACATCCATATTAGACGCCATAGAATGTGATTATTGCGCCAAGAACTAATTCCCATCTGCCTCATGTGCCTAATGAGTAACATTTATTAACTCTTTTATAGTGTTAATATTTCACGTAACTAATTATACTCCATTTTTTCTCTCGTTAATGTTGCATAGTGTAGAGCAATACACCACTATTATTACAGGTTAGTCCGCGGTCAAAATAAAGAAGTGAAAAGTGAAAAACAAAGTTATTGATGTTTTCTGGGTAGGTGTCAGAAGTCACGAGGGGCGTTAGATCTTGAAAAATTTGCATCTCTCTCTCTCTCTCTCTCTCTCTCTCTCTCTCTCTCTCTCTCTCTCTCTCTCTCTCTCTCTCTCTCTCTCTCTCTCTGTGCTAGGTCGTTCACCTGTAACAGACACATAAGCTTACGAGTAATTAGCTCTAGGTTATATCTGTAATTTAGCTTTTAATCACCAATTCTCCAGTGAGGAGACTCAGTGAAGGGTGTCTGAGTGGGACATGAAGACTTCCTCCGACATATAGCGCCGGTAAGACCGCTCGACACGGGGCAGCTAAACTAAAGGACGATCTCCTCGCGGGAAAGTGTCACCAGTACCTGATTACGGATGAAGTGCTGCTCCGTGAAGGCTGCTCACCCTCCTCTTTCAAAACAAAAACACAAAAACTTTTTTTTTTACATCACAGTTATTCCTATACGTTGTTGGTTAATGAAATTTTGAATCTCATTTCCAATAGAAAAAATCACATCCATTTTATTCAACGATAAAGTAAACATTATATATATATATATATATATATATATATATATATATATATATATATATATATATATATATATATATATATATATATATATATTCTTTATTAAAAAGAATATCAATTTGTCGATCGCGATAGATGCACGATCCATCATTGCCTTACAATGTCAGACTTGTTGCAAGACTAAAATAGCAATACAGGACGCAATTCTATCTTATTTCTGCTGATCCATCACGCTATCTATATTATTGCTTTTGAAACATCAGAAATTGATTCAAATTTTAATATATCATTGTCAGGTTAATTAAGTGGTATTCCATAACGTATAGGAAACAAGAATAATACATATACAAATGTAAATGAATTACTGGCTGTTTCATGAACATCAGAGTAAAATGAAATGTCACGATAACTAGGAGAGTCGACATTCATCTAACACACCTTGAAATGAAGACAGT
>NC_059292.1:7640401-7647901 GCF_017591435.1 Portunus trituberculatus | reverse complement strand
GTTGGCGTCACTTTTTGGCGCACAAGCAACCAACTAATTGTCTGTTCCACCACTTGGGCTTCACGTTTTGAGTGAAACAACGATTTTTCATATGTAGATATTCTTGCATTACTTTTATGTATCCATCAGAATTTTTTTCAAATATTACGTAACTGAGAATTCTATATTTAGCTTAACAGTTCCTGACTTCAACATTTAACCATAACTGTTACACCGATTACATCGCAGCCATCTGTGAAACCAATTTCCTCTAACTCAGAAAATTTGTTACGGAAAATACGAACATTCACATAGAAAACCTTAAGCTTATTACGAGTAGGTGGGGCAAAGTCTTCTACGTGGATGAGGCTGCGCGACCCTATTGGGCGTTTTATTGGGTCTGAAACTATAAACTCTATTACTTACCAGCCTGCCAAGTCGTGCTGCTTCCACTCTGTTGAGGCGCAAAACTATCTTCCTGAAATAGAAAGGGCTTACTATAGAAGTCATCCCAGAGGTTCATGTAGTCAACAGTTTTATCTATGCTGAGAAATCTGAGTCGGCTGTCAGTACTACAGTAAGTGCTCTGGTCCGGGGGAGAAAGTCTGAAACAATAATATTTGAGATTTAGTCTCGTATTACTGAATCATTCTCCGGTACTTCTCCATAAACTCCTCGGATATGGTGTTCTTTACGCCATTAGCACCTGCATGGGTGACAAAAAAGGGATATATTTCGAACCACTGGTTGCCTCATGGCATGGTACCGTGATACCGTCTCAGCGTCCTTCCGGCATGCATGAACGTTTGCGTGACTCACAGGCACGACCGCGGAACTCGAGAGCTGGCCTCTCACTATAGGGTCACTAACCAGAGAGAGAGAGAGAGAGAGAGAGAGAGAGAGAGAGAGAAATAGGAGAGGAACCATATTGTCAAGTTTTTAGTGTTCGCCGGTTGGTTTAATTCAAAAGTTAGTCACCATCGTCTCGAAGTACCATGATATTACTTATAATTACTTGAGATTATACGACGAACATCATTTCATAGAGCAAAATATAATCGCCTGGTGTACCAAGGTATTTCATTTCTAGACTTTTATATAGAACAAAACCTCAACACAGGTTTTGCCTCACAATTGCACAAGTTAATACTTCACAATAAAAAGTGTAGAGCAATTTATGCTCCGTTTTCTTTATAAAGGAAAGGAAAATTTGCGACTTCCAAGTTACAAAAATAAACTCATTTACGGGGCTTTATGAATACTTTAGCTATTTCAATATTTCGGTAGGTGATAGTAGAATATCATATATATCGTATATGAAATATACGATATGCAGTACGATAGACCAACTTTTCTGGGAAATAGTACGATATCTGTTGGTGAATCTGGCAACTGCCTCAGGAGTTTGGGTCCTCTCCTATTGAGATCATTCAGCCAAATATTATGAATACTATACTCGGTTTACGATGAATACCCGATTACTTTATTAAGCGGGTTTTAGTCACACTGAAGTGTTAACGGGATCTGGGCTGAGAACCCATCTCATGTATCACACCAAACATTTTCCCAAAACAACGTCCTTTTGAAAGTGACAACAGCAAAATGACACTTCATAAGTAATTTCTACTCAGGCTTACCTGGATGGGATTACTTTTTACGCATACTAATACTTCTTTATGCAATAATATCTTGACGATGTGGCAACACATGGGAAGTCCTTCTTCACGAATCGTCGGCGACAGAGGTAAGGTAAGTACAAGCTATCAGTGCGGTGGCTCCGGTAACACTACGCGTACCTCCGAAGCTCCGACTCCATCCACAGCAGAACCGGCACACTAGTCATCCGTGACGTCAGCGACAATCATTTCAAAAGAATCTTCACTGCGTTTTAAACCATTTGTTGCTTCAACTATTCCGTCATTTCTCTTTTTGTCTTTAGTTATGACTTTTGCGTGGTGAAAGTAATCAACCTTACTGTCACTTTTAACTTGGGTCAACAGTACTGTGTTAATTGGTCTGTCTCTCTTGATCTCCTGGGAGGCGGGCCACAAAGCCTTGTCAACATACACACACACACACACACACACACAGAGAGAGAGAGAGAGAGAGAGAGAGAGAGAGACCAACGTTAAACGAACTAGCATACAAACATTAATTACACTCCCTCTCACTCAGCACAAGCAGACAGCTAACTACACACGAGCGTACAAGGAGACCCAAACAATGTAACCGACGGACACAATACACTAACACACAATAAGTCAACTCCTGCTGGCAACAATGAAGACTACATCCCAAACACTTGACTGACCCAACTTTGCTGACCCAGAAACCAGCGGAAAATTTGTTTAGGAACTACTTATTCAGAGCCAAACAAGGGTTGATTGGGAAGCGCAAGATATACTGGAATACTGACCTGTAAGACAAAAGACGAAGCCAACACTCCCGACAGACGCACGCACACTCACGAGATATCACACTGGCGTAACATTGGGGCCGCATGTAACAATGGCACCGTCAAAGTACGAAACGATACTGGTACGCTCTTGGCACCTTACTGTGAACACAACTCACTGCACACTACGCATCTCAAATAATCTTGGCGAGAGATTATCAGTGGAAGGGAATAATTTTGGCGAATTCAGCACCATTCAGCACCAGTTCAGGTCAGCACTAATGTAGACTGGCTCTGTCTGTCTATGGAAGCGAGATGCAGAGAGGAAAATTTTGGTCTAGGGTTCAGTATATGACCATTACTGTACGTATCTCTTATACCAGTCGGATGAATACATTAAAAGAAAGGAAATAAATAAAATACTGAAAATTCTAAGTGTACGCCTCCCTATCAAATGTAAATTGAAAAGCCTGGATTTGTTTGTTACGAGCTTAACACGCCTCTTGGTCCTTTCAGTCATTATTGTCTGTAATGACGATGACAAGCCTCTATCTCTCTTGTGGCATGGGGACAAGACAAAATGAGATTTGACCCATAGCAAGTATAATTTCAACGTCATTTTTTGCAAAGTAATGATGATGCTTATAACATTACGCTAGTGACAATCATGATATCAATAACAAAGATGATCATTTCTCTGTCGTTATGATATTAATGATGATAATAATGATAATGACAATAATGATGATGATGATAATAATAATAATAATGATAATGATAATAATAATGATAATAATAATAATGATAATGATAATAATAAATTATAATAATGAAAGTATCCAAAAAAGGTGGTTAGCGCGGCGAAAAAATGCTGTGATTTATGGTGCACGCGAGGAATTTGTTGGGTGTACGCTTAATTTTGTTCATAATGGCACTAATGAGACGCGGTTTTTAGTAATTTGGCCCGTACATGTATAATTATTATCACTCGAAGCTGAGAGACTACAGTTACCTGAAGTTTGTTATTATCAGCTCGCTAACAATAAATAACGCTTATCTTACTCCTATGTGTCCTTCACTTTCGCCCTTTATTTATTTTTTTTTTTTATCCACGTCTTCGTATTTTTTTCTGCCTGTCCTGCTGTCTTCCCTATATATTTTCCTTTCATTTCCCAATACATTTTTCATTTACTATAATTATTTTCTCTCTTCTTCCTTTTCTAGTCATCCTTTCTTCTCACGTATCCTCAATCATTGTTCTTCCTTCCTGCCTCTTCCTATTCATGTCATTGTTCGTCTTAGTGTCTGTCTCTTTCATCACTACTTCACCTGTTCTTCTCTTGCCTATCTTATATCCCTTTCGCGCTCTTTAATTAATCTCAGTTTTACCCCAGTTCCCTCTTCACCTCTCTCCTTTCTCCGTTCTTCGGTGCGTTGGTAACGTAGAAACAAATGAACATCCCGCCTCGCCTCATTCATCACTAACTTTGCTCCACCGGGCGATTATCTTTCAAAAATCATTGCAGATAAACTATAAGGGCTGGATGAGAACCGTCAAGCTCAACTCCTCAACTGTAGAACATGTGCAGCTCGACAGGAGAGAACAAAGGGGAGTTACTGAAATCAAATAGAGAAGAAGACTGTGTGGAGAGCGCCGGATCTTAACACAACTGGCAGGCGAGGGCAAACATTCATCACTCATTGGGTATCGTCACTTCCTATCTCTCTCTCTCTCTCTCTCTCTCTCTCTCTCTCTCTCTCTCTCTCTCTCTCTCTCTCTTTGCCACTTATCTTCCTCGTCTCTTCCTCCTTCGCACTCAGTATTATTATCATTGTTATTATTACTATTATTATTGTTATTATCATTATTATTATTATTATTATTATTATTATTATTATTATTATTATTATTATTATTATTGTCATTATTATTGCTATTGTTATAGGTATTGCTATACATTATCATACGTATGTCATCATTATTTATTATACCATTTGCGTTATTCCTTGTAATATCTTCTCATTATCACTTTTGTTATAATGTACTGTAATATTGATGATTTGGTAGCACGATATGTGTAGGTCTTTAAAGAAGCTACATCTACTCATAATGATGTAGAATTCAACAATAGTCCATAAAAGATATGGACAATGATCTTTAATTATGTATACAATACAGAATTTTTAATACAAAGCAGAGAGCTCAAATAAAACTTATCAATCAATCAATCAAAATCTTGCTTTCTTTTCCTTTTCTTCTTCCTTATCATCATCATCATCATCATCATCATCATCATCATCATCATCTTCCTCATCCAAATGTATATCGATATATACAGGAAGTCACTGCCTTGATGGGACGCACCACACTCTTATATACTCGTACCTCCTCTCGATCCACGGTTCCAAGAGCCTGAGAGTCTTAAAGGCACTGAATGACATTAGGCATCGGGTACCCAGACCCTCGCCTGTGACGCAGAAGATTGTCGCGTTCGTAGCTTCGTACTGCAGCACACATTGTCTGGTATGTACTGGCGCACACTCACTTAATATGTTCACTAGTGTGTGTGTGTGTGTGTGTGTGTGTGTGTGTGTGTGTGTGTGTGTGTGTGGGTGAGTGTGAGCGCACAAGCGTGCGATCTCGAAGGAAAATATGGTGATTTGTTATGCATATGAATAAGATAATGTCTTATGTATGCATGGTATGTTTTCAGTGTTAATAGGTCAAATCAAAGAAACGAATAGATAAACTCTGCAACAACGTATAAACATTTTTCAGTACATAACGAAATATACGAATAAATATATGAATGAAAAATGTGAAGTTATAAAAAGAACTAGCTGCCTAGCATGTAAAATATCGAAAAGCGTGTGTATGCATTCAGAATACAAAATTAGGAAGAGCAAACTTACGTAATAAATTTAATTTCAAAACATAGCGAACAAGCCAAGACAGAAAGGAGCAGGAGGAGGAGGAGGAGGAAGGGGGGGAGGAGGAGGAGGAGTAGGAGGAGGAGGAGGTAACTGCAGCACATTGTAAAGGAACAAAAGCAGGAGGAGAAAGAGGGGGAGGAGGAAGAAAGTTATGTGAAAGGAGCAGCAGAAAGAGACATAGGAAGAAAATTACAGAGAATGAAAGAGAAGAGTAGATGTGGAGCGAGGAGGAAGAGGAGGAATACAAAGAACAGATGGGTCCACTGCGTTTCCTCTTACTTATATATGACGCGCTCCCCCACACCCCCATCGCTGGGAGTACGTGGACTATTGCACCGTGGTCGTTCCAGTGCACTAGAACCTGTGCTACACGACACTGCTAAGCAAATCTGATGCAACTGTAGGCGTGGACCGAGGAGAACAGAATGGCCATCATCCACAACAAGACTGTGGTGATGCACGTTTGTGCGTCCTATACTTCCCCAGCGGCAGTGTCTTTTCCCTAACTATTGGTGGGTCCCCATCTCCTCCAGGAGGTTTAGACAGCCAAGCTGCTCGGTGTCACCATGGACGAACAGGTGACCTGGAAGAAGCGTGTTTCCACCACAGACAGGTCAGCTGCCAACAGGTTGTACATGTTGCGCATACTCAGGTCCCTGGGGACGCAGGGAGACGAATTGAGCGGGATGTGCCTCACCTTCATCCTCCACAAACTCATGCATGCCTCGCCAGCTCTCACCTACACTCAACAGAAGCAACAGGAGAGTGTGCAGTGGGCGTGCCTACAAGAACTACTACAATGCCCTGGTAGCTGAGTCTGCTCGAGCTGACTGGAGAAGTTTGGGGGGGCCTGCTGCGCCACCCACCCCGACGCTACATGCTTCCTCCTGACACACCTCACCCAATTCGTGCCACGAGACATACATGTATAGTAAGATACTGCCCATAAAAGCTCCAAGCACGGACCGATACCTCCTCGGCGCGGTTCCCACCATGATGCAAGCCATCGACAATTAGTAATTTCATGCTAGTTTCCCTAAGTTTATTTTTAAGCCTCTCTGCAACCCAGTGTAAATTTTCAATCCGTATTGCAATATAAATCAACTGTTTATTACCAATTACACATACACATACAAACACACACACACACACACACACACACACACACACACACACACACGCCCGGTAGTTCAGTGGTTAGAGTGCTGGCTTCACAAGCCAGAGGACCGAGGTTCGATTCCCCGGCCGGGTGGAGATATTTGGGTGTGTCTCCTTTCACGTGTAACCCCTGTTCACCTAGCAGTGAGTAGGTACGGGATGTAAATCGAGGAGTTGTGACCTTGTTGTCCCGGTGTGTGTTGTGTGCCTGGTCTCAGACCTATCCGAAGATCGGAAATAATGAGCTCTGAGCTCGTTCCGTAGGGTAACGTCTGGCTGTCTCGTCAGAGACTGCAGCAGATCAAACAGTGAAACACACACACACACACACACACACACACACACACACACACACACACACACAATAGTTGTGGTCTCGGTCCTACCCGAAGACTGGGCTATGAGCTCTGAGCTCGCTCCGTAATGGGGAAGACTGGCTGGGTGACCAGCAGACGACCAAGGTGAATTAGGTGAATTACACACACCGCGTAGTGTAGTGGTTAGCACTAAGATGTATTAGACTAAGAGGTGAACGCACTTCGGCATTATTGGAACCGCTGACGTCACCATGTGTATTGTTTACGTCTAGTGTTGTGGTGGTGTGTTCACGTGTGGCAGATTTTATCAGCAATTGTGTACTTTTCATGGGCTTTGTATTACGGTATTAATAGTTAAATGGGTAAAGCAAGAGTGTGCGCTGTATTTGGATGTACACCTGGTAAGGACAGCAACCTAAGATACCATAAATTCCCATCTAATGATAACCTTGCTAGACAGTGGATCCATAAGTGTTTCCGTTCAGACCATATTAATATTAAGTATGCTGTGGTTTGTGAACGACATTTTAGTTCAGCCCAGATTGAACGAAATCTGAAGTACGAGCTTTTAAATTTGCCAGTTCCACGAGCTGTGAGAAATTTAAAACAGGATCATCAGAATCTGCCATCACGAGGACACAGATGCCAGGGAATCGGCCATCCACCAGCATTTAAAGGTAAGAAACTGTGTGTTTTGTAAGTGGTGGTGGTGTTTGT
>NC_059292.1:7607901-7635401 GCF_017591435.1 Portunus trituberculatus | reverse complement strand
GGTGTTTTGGTGTTTTTTGTTTTTTATCTCGCTATTTTATTTTACCTCCTGGATCTTACTTAGCTTAGTCTTAGTTAGTTTTCGTTTTCTCCTGTTTTGTTTTGTTTTTTTTTCTCCGAGTGGTGAATCTTGTTTGTGAAGTATTAGCTATACACTTTCCCTTTGGTTCCCTTTCGTACATCCTTGCGTTAATATTAAAACTTTATCTCTCTTATATACCTTGTGCGTCTCCTTCCTCTACGTCTTTCCATTCATCTTGTATTTTCTGTTGCCGCTTCCTTCTCCTTGCCCTTACTTTATGTGTTATAAAATGGGAAGCTTGCTTTTTTTATGGAGAAACTATAAAATGAAGAGGAAGGGGAAGAGGAGGAAGAGAGAGAGAGAGAGAGAGAGAGAGAGAGAGAGAGAGAGAGAGAGAGAGAGAGAGAGAGATGTTGAGGAAAGTTACCGAAGGAAGAGGAGGAAGAGAAGGAACTCGAGGAAAAAGGAGAGTAGAAAGAAAAGTAAAAACAGGAGGAAGGCATAAAGGGAGGTAGTAAAGGAAATGGAGGATGAGAGAGAGAGAGAGAGAGAGAGAGAGAGAGAGAGAGAGAGAGAGAGAGAGAGAGAGAAAGAGAGAGAGAGAATATTGGATTCAAATACATGAGAAACATATTAGTGTTGCACACGTCGTTCCTAGTTTAATGTTTTACTGATGACCTTCGCCTCGTCTCCTCTCAAAATAACTCAGAAAAATAAGGAAAGATACAAAAGAGCCACAAGGCCTAATGTGATAGTACTGCCCTATATACCCACAGCCTAGTAGTGTACCTAGGTATATCCATCTATCATCCTACCAATAAACTTACCTGATCATTTTTAAAGCCACTTATTAACTAGGGACAGCCTCTCCTTCATCCTTCATCCTCTCTACCATATAACGAACGCTGGAAATTATGTGTATGTGTGTGTGTGTGTGTCTGTGTGTGTAAAATATCCATACACTGGTTTAATAAAACAGAAACGTTGCCAGAGCAGTTCCTGTATCGTGCGTGTGTAGGTGACGCAGTTGACGCCGAGCTGTAGGGGTGACCAATAACTGGGACCGCCACGTTTGTTCCCGGACTGCGTGGTCATGTAGGTGTCACGGAAATGGCAAGCGATGGGGCAGTAATGGGAAATCAAATGAGGAATAACGGTGACCCGATGTAATAGTGCCAGGATTCCAGTAATTGAACCGATGCCTGACTGCTAACACTCAATATTTATTAACTGTGTTGTGTGTGTGTGAGTCCGTATCCACTAGAGAGAGAGAGAGAGAGAGAGAGAGAGAGAGAGATTGGAATCGATTTAAGTCTCTTGCTAGTGTCAAAACTAGTGGTAGGGATTTGAATGTTGTTTACACAGTACTAAAAGTGGCCTTCGTTGTATGTTGGTTTATTACGAGTGTATTCCTCGAGATCTGATAGACTGCAACACCGCTGAGACTTTTCAAAGCATTTTGCATCAAATCTACGGTCAACAGCATTTGTTAGAGGTTAACTGCCTTGCCTCCAGGGAATGGAAGTTCCTCATTTATTCTACTTTTATCCTTTCCTATAGATTTCTTTCGAGTTTTTATTTCTCTAACCCTGTAAGGTATTTATTTTTCTTGTACAGGTTATGCCGGAGGGAGCGTAAAGTGTATTTTTGGCCTCTCTCTCTCTCTCTCTCTCTCTCTCTCTCTCTCTCTCTCTCTCTCGGCAATAACTTCAGCACAAAACTACGCCGCTAATTTTTTACTTGAGCCCAGAAATGCAACGGCCCGTGATCTTAATTAATCTTTTCTGTGTTTTTACCTTACCATTTCTGACGTCAACATTTTTCCTTCATCTTGTTTTCCTTATCACTTTTTCGTTCATTTCTTGACCTTCATCTCCACCTGACTCCTTTTCATTTCATTTCAGTCAGTCACACACTCTTCTTGAACCTCCTTCCCTTTCTTCTTTCTTCCTCTTTCTCCTCCTCCTCCTCCTCCTCCTCCTCCTCCTCCTCCTCCTCCTTTGCAGCATCCTCCCCCCCACACTCATCCTCTTTTTTCTCCTCCTCTTCTTCCTCTTCCTCCTCTATGGTCTGTAATCATGCCTTTTCTTCCACCTAAACGCTGGGGACATGCTTTGGTAGTGGTTCGTTCATGCATGATTCATGATGTGCTGAGACACCCTTCTCCACTCCCCACTTTCCCATGGTACTCTTTTTCTTTCTAGTCTCCTCCTCCCCCCACTTCCTCACCCATCATTCTCCCCTCTTCTTTGCTCCTCTCCTTTTTTTCAGCTCATACTCTCCTTACTCTCTTCTTTCTCTCTCTCTCTCTTCTCATCTATTTTTCTTACCTTGTACCGTTTCTCTCGCTTTATCTGTCTATCTGTCTACCTCTCTATCTGTTTCTTTGTCTCTCTCTCTCTCTCTCTGTCTCTCTGTCTCTTTGTTTCTGTCTCTGTCTCCGTTTCCTTCGTCTCCATCTTCCTTTCTCTCTCTTTCTCTTTCTCTCTCTCTCTCTCTCTCTCTCTCTCTCTCTCTCTCTCTCTCTCTCTCTCTCTCTCTCTCTCTCTCTCTCTCTCTCTCTCATGTTCATCATCTGTTTGTCATTTTCTTTCTACCTGAAATATATATTTTTTGCCACAATGGTGGGAGACGGAGGGGGGGGACAGGAGTTGAAATGGAGTAATTTCAGCAAATCATTATGAAAAAAGTCCCGATATGCTTGTTCCCAGAGCCATTCGTTGCACTAACTCTTATATTAATGATCACATCTGTATTTAAGAGAAAACGGCAGAACAGAAGAGTCAGTCCTTCTCACCTCGCCCATCGCTGACATTTCCTATTATAGTAAAGGTTTCTCCCTAAGGTTTATTGTGTGCCTGTGATAGTAGATCTCCTATGCCCGAATTCAATTTTTACAGACAAAAGGCATTATGTGAATTAATCTATTTAGTGAGGGGAAATGTACTATGAAGGGTTTACATCATTAACATCTAAAATTTAAATATATTGAAGAATATAGATTGGCTAATTATCATCTGGGTTAATGAATAGTATTGTACACACACACACACACACACACACACACACACACACACACACACACACACACACACACACACACACAAACAAACACACACACACACACACACACACACACACACACACACACACACACACACACACACACACACACACACACACACACACCAGTGTTGCCAACCGTAGGGCGATTGCCTGCGACGCGGAGGGTTTTTAGCCAAAACTCCTGGTATGTAGAGCGGCAGGGGAACTTAACAAAACGAGAGAAAAACACAGGTAAGTGCTGAGTTTTATATGGGTGATATTCAATATTCTGTTCACCTTTACTTCGTGCGCCAATGGAAAAATTTTCCTATAACGCTTTGTACTAAGTCACTCGACATAATAAAAGAAAACTGTTCTCAGCTCAAAAAGAGAGAGAGAGAGAGAGAGAGAGAGAGAGAGTAGGCGTGGGGAGAGAGACATGACCTCTATGATGCGTATCTATCAATCATCGTCCCTGTGCCACTCCCGCCTCGCTCCTGAGTGGTACGCGTGATTTTAACAGGATTAGTGATAGGTCGAATATGTTGAGAAGAGGGCAGCGGCTGGCACAGGTGGTCTAGTGGATAGAATTTACCATACAGCTGTGGCGTAGCCGTAGTCATTTATATACCATGATTAGACATGCTAATATAATCACTAGTAAGCCCAAACATGCTGGGAATCATAAATACAATACAGTTGGCAAAACAAAACAAAACAAAATCTCTTTTAAGCGTCTCTACATCCAAATATTTCTGGTATACATTATGGTATTGAGGTCAGCACGAGTCACGATGTGGGAGGCGAGGAGCGTGTCAGGTCACACCACAAGAGACACCCTTATTAATATATGCCCCTTGACTCCCTCGACGCGTAACGAAAAATGGACACGGACACAGCCTTCAACTGAGCTACACCGTTAAAGCCACATAACATTTTCACTTGTGTAGGAGACGGCTGTCTGTGACGGTAAACACTATCCATGACGAGGTCTGATGCCCACCTGACTATCTCTACTATGACGGGATTGAGGAGTCCAGAGAAGAACATGTGTGTGTGTGTGTGTGTGTGTGTGTGTGTGTGTGTGTGTGTGTGTGTGTGTGTGTGTGTGTGTGTGTGTGTGTGTGTGTGTGTGTTTGCAATCTGTTGACAGGCTCTAGGTTCTAGGGTTCACCATCGCTGTAGAAGAGGGACATTACTCGGCGAGCACTTCACTCCCTGTAATGTCCCAAGAGTGCCGAGTGCCATCCTCATCCCTCCCACATTCTAACCCTCATCTTCCCTTCCTTTACTTTGACCTTCTTGGCTCGCGATGTGTTTGCGTCTTGTCAGGAAAGTAAACACCTCATCCACCATAAAGCATACACAGTCGAGACGAGATCCTCTACTATTGTGACTCCCACGCAGGTAATTAGCAATGATGCAATCTTGGAGCGCATCGTGCACCTGTAATAGCGGGAAGCCTCGGCTCATCTCAACCACTCCGCTTAATTGGTCTTTTGTTATATTCTTGGTGGTGGGAAGGCTATCGGAATTTCAAACACAGGTTTGCAGATCCATGCTAGTTTTAATGTGTGAAATAATAGATCGAGACTATTACCAAATACTAATGGAATCTGTGTTCAATAATAACTAAGAAAAGAAAAAGAGCATTGCTGTGTGGTGCTATGAGTAAATAGTACGGAAATTTTTATCTGAAAAAAAAACTTAGAGATCAAATTTATCTGGTAATTACTAATTGGAAATGTAATCAACAAATTAGTGGAGAGTTACTGGTATTCTTCTATGCAATATATACTCTTAGTTATTATACCGTTAATAACCTTCGCTGCTGTAATTTCCAAGGTTTTGAGCGGATCACAACGTATTACACACCGCGGAATGTAACTCAAACCATGACATGGTTATAAAGGAAAGATTCGAAATAATAGATAATAATTCGGTCGGATTGCTCTACCGGTATCGACCCTAAGTGTTTTGACACCCCATCAACTATTCTTCTTTAACATCTGCAATACATATATTACGAAATACACTATACCGTTACTTGTATCTTTCTTTAAGTCAAGTGAACCATCTAACCAGGAGCGTAACTCTGATCCCAACACATCTACGAGAAACAATAACGGTGGATAACAAGATAAACGGTAATTAACAACAATAATGCTGCTGTTGCTCTTGTTATTGCTGTTACTACTGGTATTGTTATCGCAGCTGCATTTTTTTATGAAAGAGGGAAAACTGGTTAAGGGCATCATAAAACGAAAAAAAGGCCCACTTAGTTGCCAGTTCCCTTGCAGGTCCGACAGAGTTAGAGAAAATAAAGGGATAAATGTCTTGAAGCCTCCCTCTTAATCAAATGAAGTCTAATCACAGTTGGAAGAAACAGATAGTGATTTCCAGAGCTCTAGGGGCTTTAGGGTCCCCAAACACACGAATTCGAATCCCGGCCACGGTCCGAGTGTAAGAAGGGCTTCTTGATCGGAGTAATGGTTTCCTAACAGGTGGGGTTTCACACAGGAGGTTCCCAAAATACCTCTTCTAGCCCATAATTCCTGTGGAAATCCCACATTGTTTAATAAAAGTATCAGTGATTGAAACTACTAGTAACTGATAATTCTTGCATTAGAGAGTTGAACAGAGTAAGGGTGAGAGAAAGAAGAAAACCTTGTGCAGCGAGGCTGCAGAAGGAGGGAAGGCATGCAGTTAGCAAGATGAGAAAAACAGTTAGCATGAAAATAGCTGTAAAAGATAGCAAGAGATGCAATATTCTGGCAGTGAGAAAAATGCTGAAGACAGTCAGTCAGAGAAGAGTTGATAAGACGAAAAACTTTCGATTCTACGCTATCTAATGAAACTGTGTGAGTGGAATCACCCCGTTATACATGCGAAGAGTACGCCATACATGGGGCGGATAATACCCTTGTACAGAGTTAGCAGTTGCAGAGTGAGAAAAACTGCCAGAGACGCCTCAGAACGTCTAACTTCATAGAAGTTGTTTTAGCAAGAGATGAGATGTAAAGTTTCCAGTTTAGATTATGAGTAAAGGACAGACTGAGGATATTTGTTTTAGAAGAGGGGGACAACTGAGTATCATTGAAGAAGAGGGGATAGTTGTCTGGAAGATTGTGTCAAATTGATAGATGGAGGAATTGAATTTTTGAGACGTTGAACACTACTAAGTTTTCTCTGCTTCAATCAGAAATCTCAGAATTAACAGAAGTCAGGCATTCTGAGGCGTCCCTGCGGGAACTGTTAACTTCTGAAGAGTTAATTGTCTCCGAAAAGACGTGGAAAAGTGTAGGGTGGTATCATCACCGTAAGAGTGGATAGGACAAGAAGTTTGGCTTACAAAATCATTGATGAATAGTAGGAAGAGAGTGGGTGACAGACAGTACAGAACCCTGAGGAACACCATTGTCAATAGATTTAGGAGAAGAACAGTGGCCGTCTACCACAGCAGCAATAGAACGGTCGGAGAGGAAACTTGAGATAAAGTTGCAAAGAGAATGTGAGAAACAGTAGGAGAATAGTTTTACAACCAAGGCTTTGTGCCAAACTCTATCAAAAGCTTTTGATATGTCTAAGGTAACAGCAGAAATTTCACCAAAATCTCTTAAAGAGGATGACCAAAACTCAATTAGGAAAGCCTGAGGCAAGCATGGAGGCACAGTTTTTGTTTTTGAGAACAATAGGAAGGATCCCATCGGGTCCATAAGCCTTCCAAGGGTTTGGGCCAGCGAGGGCATGCAAAACATCATTGCGAGGAGTTTCAATTGAGGTCATGAAATAGTCAGTGGGAGGAGGAGGTGGTGGGATAAGACCAGAATCATCCAAGATAGAGCTATTAACAAATGTTGAAAGAAGAGTTCAGCTTTAGAGACAAAGTGATGGCGGTGGTGCCATCAGGATGAAATAAAGAAGGGAAAGATGAAGAAGTAAAGTTATTGAAAATGGTTTTGGCCAGAAGTCAGAAGTCTCGAGGGAGAGTTGGATTTCGAAAGATTTTTATCTTAATGAAGGAGTGTTTGGCAAGTTGAAGAGCAGTCTTGACATCATTCCGGGCAGAAATATAAAGCGCATGAGATTCAGGTGATGGAAGGCTCACATAGGGAATTGTCATGTATAGCCCGAGAACAGGCTGTGTTAAACCTAAGTTTGAAAGTTTTAGGTTGAGAAAAAGAGTGAGAAATTTATGCCTCCATGCTAGACACTATTACCACCTCTGTTATCCGCTCGGTAGACAGAAATGGGTCTCTGACACGGAAACAGCAATCTTTCCAAGGAAAATCAGCATAGTACCTCTTCAGGTCCAACCAACCAGCAGAGGCTAAATACCAGAGGCGCCTCCTCTTTGGAGGATTTTGAGGAGGGATTGGAGAAATAGGACATGATACAGTTATAATTTTGTGATCTGAGGAGCCCAACGAAGAAGAGAGGGTAACAGCATAAGCAGAAGGATTAGAGATAAGGAAAAGATCAAGAATGTTGGGCGTATCTCCAAGACATCAGAAATACGAGTAGGGTGTTCCACCAGATGCTCTATGTCATGGAGGATAACAAAATTGAAAGCTAGTTCACACAAAGAAAGTAGGAGGGAACAGAAAAGGGGCTACTGTCAATTGCCTCAGACAACTGTGTTTCGGTGAGGAGAAGAGGATCAGGTTAAGTAGAAGAGAGGTGGTATTCTGCAGATTGAAAATTAGATCTAAGACCGCGAATGTTGAAGAAGTTAATGAAGAAAAAGTTGAGAAGTGTGTCAAGACATTTATGGTCGATACCGAGAGAACAATCCCCTCCCCAGAAGGGAACTCCGAGGCTGGTGTTGGAGTCGCCATTTTTTTTATTTTAAGTGAAGGGTGTGTGTGAGTAGTAAGTTCATGTAGTTTTGTGTGAAGGAGGAGAGTTGTCTTTAGTGGGCAGGCTGTGACTGGCCCTTTGAGTTGTGAGACACAAAAAGAGATGTTCACCGACCTCACAACTGGTTTTAATTAATGGTAAGATCGCAGCAATCCCCTGAACTGGTCCTGATCAGAACTAGTGCTATTAGACTTCAGTGGGAGTAAATTACCGTTTCGGCAGATGTCTACTATCTCTTCCTTATGTTTATGTTGTTGTTGCTGCTGCTATTGTTATTGATGATGGTGGTGGTAGTGATGGTACTGCTGCTGGTGGCTGTGATGGTGCTGGTGGGGATGGGGGGACTTGTTGTGGTGGTGGTGGTGGAGGTAGTGTTGCTGGTGACAGTGGTGGTGGAGGTGGTTGTGGTTGTAGTGGTGATGATGATGAGGATGATGATGATGGTATTAGTGATAATGATGGCAAGAAAAAGCCATAATGGTGGAGAACATCTGTGGTAGATAATTAATTAGGTTTTACGAAGCTAGTGATGAGGCAGGTGAAGACAAACATAAAAAGATCTTTACATTTTAATTACAGTCCATGAAATATTTGCTACTATGTATGAAAACTACTAATTAAAATCATAAATTTATACGCTCATGAATTTCTCATCACAGAAGCAAAATATTACAGCAGGAGGGAAAGAAAGTAGAAAAATACAACTTTGGAAAAGGAAACACACGCAAAAAGCACACATAAAATTTCCTAAATCAAATACACAAGTGTCCAGTAAGTGTGGATAGAAATAATATACCATTGGGGTTCAGTATAGAGTGATTCCCCCTCACCAGCAAAAAGAAAGATTGAGGAAAATATTACTGTACAAAGAAATACGTCGAGGGAAAAGGATGTAAGGATATAGGGGAAGAGAAAAGGAGGAGAGGAGGTCCTGAATCATAACAGTGAAGATTATTTGCTATTTCCTTGTTAGGGATTGAAAGTGAGATACTATGATACAGAGAGAGGGAAAATAGTGTAATACTAGCAGTTAACTGGATGGATGCTAGGTTGATGTTAGTTCTTCCTTCTTCTTGCCATTCCTCTTTTCAGTTCTTTCTTCATGTCACTTTCCTTTTCCCCCGTATCCTGCCTCCCTCTTTCATCCCTTTCCCCTTGCATGGCTGGGGCAGGTGCTCCCACACTTTATGGCTCTTGGGGTTTGCCGCAACACCTCTAATGTGGCTCAAATTGCTGTTCAGAAAAAAAAAAATCATAGAAATATACGGTTCGTGTTTCTGCGCGGGAAAGTGATTTACGGCTCGGGGAGAGAGGAGGAGGGTAGGAAGGAAATGGTTGAGGTAGGAAATTGCCTTCCCTTAACTTACAACACATTGCTTGAATTGGTTTGTTTCTTACGAGCATGTCGACCTCGGTGCAGAGCCTCACCTGTCACGGCGTATTGTCCTTCCTCCATGAGCACGACATACAAGGTAGCGACATCTTCACCTTTTCTGTTAGTGTACTGATAAAGGTTATCACACACACACACACACACACACACACACACACACACACACACACAATCGACAGGCCCGGGTTCGAGTCCCGACGCGGCGAGGCAAATGGGCAAGCCTCTTAATGTGTGGCCCCTGTTCACCTAGCAGTAAATAGGTACGGGATGTAACTCGAGGGGTTGTGGCCTCGCTTTCCCGGTGTGTGGAGTGTGTTGTGGTCTCAGTCCTACCCGAAGTTCGGTCTATGAGCTCAGAGCTCGCTCCATAATGGGGAAGACTGGCTGGGTGACCAGCAGGCGACCGAGGTGAATTACACACACACACACACACACACACACACACACACACACACACACACACACACACACACACACACTTTTAATGTGAAAGAATTAAGAATTAAACAGTTATTGAAAATAATGTTGACTCTTTCTGCTAATCATGTTAGAGAGAGAGAGAGAGAGAGAGAGAGAGAGAGAGAGACTTATATGTTTACATAAAAACGTACATTTCACTCAGACCTTTTTATTCTGTAATTCTGTAGGCGATGTGTCTGTAAGCTGTTCACAGGATCCTGTACTCATCGAATACAAGAATGCTGAAAGTGGAAAGTCACGAGATTCTTTCAAATTAATTATCTTCTCAGGTGTCATAGAATTGATAGACTTTTGCATATTCAGCTTTCCATTCGCTGAGATTCTTGCAACTGCTCATTCATAAGAGAAAAATCATTTGAGGTCGGTATTTGGTACTTTTCTTTTTCTTTTTCTTTATGTAAGAAGGGAGGAAAACTGGCTAAGGGCAACAAAAAGAATAAGCAAAAATGCCCACTTACTTGCCAGTCCTCGTGCAGGTCTTAGAGAGCTAAACAGAAGAAAGAGATAAAAGTGAATATCCGAGCTTTCCTTTGAGTGACATTTTGTAAAGATGTCGCGCACTACCAATTCCTCCTTGTCAAATTATCGCTTCCTTTCTGTGTTGATTCTTCTTTTCTGCAAACCACGCACTCTTTGGACTGTGGTTTGATTGGAACACCTCTTCAATGTAGCAACGCGTCTTTGTTTTGTAGGTGAAGTTGTGATTACTTGGGTCTGCTGCCTCGCGGTTTTGTTTGGGAACACATTATTTTTAAGTGAACGTGTGTGTGTGTGTGTGTGTGTGCGTGCGTGTGCGTGTTAGCGTGTTAGCTTCAGAATAACGCAAAGTAACGCAAGCCCAGCCGGAGGAATGGCCCGTTTAATCGTGTCGGAGGAAAAGCTATACTTTCTAAGAACCTCTAGACCGCGGAATTAATGGGGGCATAAAACGAGGCTGGAACTGTAATTGCGCACGCCGTGAATTTCTGCCGTGTAAAAATTTTCCTTTCCAAATACAAAGGTGGATTTAATTGTTGTTTATGTTGAAAGGAAACTAGAAGGAGGAGGCAGAGGAAGAGGAGGAAAAAAGTAAAAAAAAAAAAAAGAGGAGGCAGAGAATAAAAAAGATGGAAAGAAGAAGCAGGAAAAATAAAAGAACAGTATGAGAAGACAGAGAAGCAGTTCAACAATAACTATCGTGACTTAAAGAGATAAGTTTCTGTAGTATTCTGCACATTTGCTCCCCAACACACAAAGACAGAACAAATGTTAGAAAGAACATTATCTGTACGGGAAAAAAAAAAACATACATCAGTATAGATATATAACATGAACTATCTATGTATAATATGAATCATGTCATCGTGAAGGAAAGAAAACGTAACGGCAGCGAATAAGGAGACGTGGAACAAATCAATAATAAATGAGAAAGATTGACTTTATATATATATATATATATATATATATATATATATATATATATATATATATATATATATATATATATATATATATATATATATATATATATATATATATATATATATATATATATATATATATATATATATATATATATATATATATATATATACTATGTGGGCTTTTCACGGGAATTTATGGGCAAAAGGGGGGTACTTTAAGACAACAAACAACGATGAAAAAGATGAAAAGGACGAAGAGGAGGCGGTGAGATGGGAGCAAGCAAGAGGACGTAAGTAGCTCTGAAATGCGTTTATGGAGCCGAGTCAAGAGCGGAATGAGGGTTAGAGCCAGCTCTGTAGCCCTTAATTGTGAGCCTCGAGTAAGCCATCAAGGGACTCATCCGATCATATCCTCCCATTCCAGGCCTCCTCCTCCTCCTCCTCCTCCTCCTCCTCCTCCTCCTCTACCTATTGCTCCTACTCCTCCTTTTCTTTCACATGCTTCATCATCTTATCACAGTCTGATCCGTGACACACACACACACACACACACACACACACACAAGCGTCGTGAGGTGGTTAGCAGGCTCAGCTCACAACCAAGGTGAGGGTTCGAACCCTTAGCTCGGCGGGTCAAATGGGCGAACCTTTTAATATGTAGCCCCTGTTCATCTAGCAGCAAGTGGATAAGGAATGTAACTCGAAGGTCATGGCCTCGCTGTCTCGAAGTGTGGTGTGTGAGTGGTCTCAGTGTTACCTGAGCTCTATCTGTAGAGAACGACTGGCTGGGTGACCAGGAGACAACCCTAGGTGAATGAGGTTCACACACACACACACACACACACACACACTGTGGCACTTATTTATTTTACTGAATGTCCCCCAAAAAGCGGGATTAGTTACATGGAAGATGCTTCAAATGAAGAGACAAAGGAATAGAGTTTTTTATATATTTGCTCCTCCCAATTTGATAATAATACAAAGCCGTCTGTGGCTTCTCTGCGTGAAATCTTTAATTATACTTGAATTGGGCGTTTTGTAAATGATATTCAGGAATACATTGTAGTCATATGCCTAAAAATGTAGTAGACAAAGTCGAACCAAGTTTTGAGCAAACATGTATAGTATTCCATCATAACACCCTCTCCAGCACATTACTGCAGTAACAATGCAAAAGATAAGTGTTGTCATGATCATCGTAAACCTTTTGCTTGAAACAACGGAGGAGATTCAGAATGTAGGGACGAACGGGAACAGACTCGTATTCTGCATTAATCCTCTTTTGAAACTCAGGTGCTCTTTCTAGTACCGTCAACCATTCTAGTTATCTTTCTAGCTCCAATGATGTTCTGGTCAGCCATGTAGTCGACAGTCTCAGTCACTCCATGTCCACAAAATCGCGGTGGAGGCGACTCCTCGACAAGAGTTCATGGAATCGTAGCCTCGATCTCGATGTTATGAATGAACCGCAATATATATATATATATATATATATATATATATATATATATATATATATATATATATATATATATATATATATATATATATATATATATATATATATATATATATATATATATATATATATATATATATATATATATATATATATATATATATATATATATATATATATATATATATATATATATATATATATATATATATATATATATATATATATATATATATATATATATATATATATATATATATATATATATATATATATATATATATATATATATATATATATATATATATATATATATATATATATATATATATATATATATATATATATATATATATATATATATATATATAGATAGATAGATAGATAGATAGATAGATAGATAGATAGATAGATAGATAGATATCTAAGTACACACACACTCACACACACGCAGAGAGAGAGAGAGAGAGAGAGAGAGAGAGAGAGAGAGAGAGAGAGAGAGAGAGAGCAGGTGGCTGGGAGAAGAGATGCATGCCAATATATTCCTTTATTAATCAAGGAGGATCAGTCAGCACATCTTGGCTCGCTTATTACTATCATCTCCCTTGAAAGCTTCTTTTCACTCCTACACAGACCTCCCTAATTCTTGGAAAAACAAGCCATTACCGCTTGTTTTTCTTCCCATCTTATAATAAAACCATTTGTTAGGAAGACAACGTGCCTGTTGTTGATAGCAGCTGTTGTGGCGAAAGGCGTGAGCGTCAGCCTCCTTCCATTCATCCGCAAGTCTCACCCATTGTTATTAGTGTTTCTCATTGACCAAAATCTGAATCATGTTTGGACTGCAAGACATTTCTCACCGACACACACAGTTACAGGTGACATACAAGAGGCTTATTAACGAAACACCGTGATTCCACTTGCACATTTTCTCATGTTTCACTTTCATGTAATGGTTTGCTATTTTCTTTTTTTTTTTTATATTATTATTACAGTTTCTGCTGATGCTGTTATTTGGTCAGTGAGAAAAACATCAACTTCACTTAGCTTGGCGGAGCGAGTTACGAAAAAAAATGATAAATAACAATAACTGAGTAGTTCGGTAATAATGTTTGTCTGAAAAATATTTCACGTCAACGATGTGTAGGAGTGAGGCAAGGTGTTCATGGGTCACCTACTGCTATGCCGCTGAGTGGGAAGCATTATTGTGTAACTGGTGGATGAGGGGAGGATGGGAAGAGGTGAGTGGAGCAGGTGAATGGGCAGGACAAAGATACGTTGGACAGTGTGGAAGAAGAGCCACTGGACAGCAAAGGGAGAGACAGTTGGAGCTGAAATTATGTTGCGAAATGGAGTTTGTCAAAACATGGCGAATCTTGTTATTGCTGAGATGTATTTTCAATTGGTACATTTTTAATGGAATCGCTGCGCATCACTCTTGCTGGGTGCTTGCCAAATCCTATTCCATCGTGCATGAGGAGAAAAGCCGATTGTCCACAGCCTCAATACTAACAAAATGCAAACACTGCAAAATAAGGAAATGAGCTGTCACTGTTGACAAAGGTGACTTTCAGCTGCAGGCAAGGGGAAGCAGGTGATCTACTGTTAGCGGAGCCTGCTAGCACAAGGTGTTTGTCACTGTAGCCAGGTGAGCTGCTGCTGAGTTGGTGGGGGGTGAAATGCAACCTATTAATGTACCTTGGTAAACTACTGGAGGAGGGAATGAGAGGAAGGATGTCACTATACCCAGGTGATTTGCTGCCGGAGAAGAGAAGAGTTAACATGCTACTAGAGAGAGTAATGTTGTTGTTGTTGTTGAAGATTCGCCATGGTGGCGGCCCATAGGTGTTTGCTTTCCATAGGTGTTTGCGTTTGTAGTAGGTGTCCATCGTTGCCTGTGCCTGTGAGAGAGGTAATACTGTTGCCAGATAAGTCAGACTGTCCCTTTAGCTGGTGGACTGCTTTCAGAACGCTGCTGGACGCCGGCAAAACACTAAATTTAAATAATGCAACCCTTTTTTTTTTTTGTGTGTGTACATTATTTACAGTCAAATCCTTACAGGAAACAGTTAGCAAATGACTAATAACATTTTACTAGTTAAGAACATCTACAGATGACACAACAATATAGTCGATGTTACGTGTTACTTTTTAAACATACATGGAAACTCACTGCAGCCGTCAGCCGTCGCCCCTCGTTGCCCGCCCACTACTCAGTTTACATCTTGCCATCAGTAATATTTTTCGTCATTCAGCCGCTTGTCAAAGTGTCTCTTTTTGTCACGGTGAAGATTCCTTTCATATTAAATAACACTGAGTTTTCGGTTATGAAATTCGTGTGATGCTGTTCATGACATATTTATTCCCTGATGGGAGTGGAGCTCAGGACAGTATCGTTTGGATGACAATGCGAAGCCTCACCATTAGTGCAACAGTACAAACTCGGATACACAAAGTGGCAGAATTCAAGAAACAAATCACAAACTGATCTCTCTTTGAAAGAATATCGTATTAACTAAACTGAACTTAAGGGACGTTTTGAAGAGTAGTGAAAATACCAGACTGTCATGAAGCTGAATGGTGAGTTGCCATGCATGTTTATTGTTTGGAAAGTAGCACCCCACAACCACTGCACTGCTGTGTTACCTGCACATTTCCTTCAATGACACAAAGATTTAATTTCTCTTTTGCTGACTGTTTCCTGTAATGTGCCGCGTGGCATTCCTCAAGTGACGTAACAAGCCAGGGAGAAGGGAGGAGGGAGGAGGGAAGCGGAGACCCACTCAGGGGGAAACTGATTACGCTTTATTCAACGTTAATTTCTCTTACAAGTAAGGCAAAACACAGGATGTGTATAAAGTATTCTCGACCTATAATTACTTGCAATATCAAATCCCGGAGTATGTACCTTAAAGGCGGGTTCACACCTGTCAATATGCGGCTGGAAATGCCGGTGCTAGAAGTATCGACAGAGCCCTGCTAGCCGGAACACGTTCACACATAGCGGCTGGAAGGTATCGGCTGGTTGACCTACTTTTCTAATAAGAAAAGTGTTCATACTAACAAAAGATTATGCGCAATTACGATCAAATTGAACCATCAAGTATTAAATCCTCCACTCCAACAACATCGTGCACAAATACTGATACTGATACTGATACTGATACATTTATTGGCCCACATATACTACATAACTTAACATTATAACATTGATTAATTAGTGGATAAAGGTCTGTTGAGCCGAGGGTCTTTTACAGATCCAAAGAAAAACAAGAAAAAAAAAAAGATGACACCGTTGAATTTCAGGACTGAGGCCTCGTGCAAAATGCAAACATTAGTAATGACAATGATTATAATAGTAATATAGTAATATAATTCTAAAGATATAATGACAATAATAACAATGATAATAATGATACTAATATTGATAAATTATAATGATAATAATAATAGTAATAATAATAATAATAATAATAATAATAATAATAATGATAATGAATTAGTAATTAAATACTAATGACAATGATAATGATGATAATGAACGTAATGATAATGATCATACTAATAATAAAAAATGATAATAATGATAATAACAATGATAAAATATAAGAATATAAATGAAATTAAGGAAAATAGTAGAACTAGTAAAACAATAATAAATGTAAAGATAATAGTCATAATGAGAAGAAGAGGAAATGTTTCTAATTAAAATAAAATAACATCGATCAATAATAACAATATTAATAAGGACAATAGGAAAAAAATATATTAAACCATAATAATAAAAACACTGATAGTAATATTAATAATAATAATAATAATAATAATAATAATAATAATAATAATAATAACTATAACTAATAATACTCGTAGGGTACAATTAGAAATAATCGTCACACGAACATTCAAATAAGTAAATAGCAAAGAAGTTACAGAACAATGGAAATAGATTTAGAAAACAGTACATTGGAATTTATGACTAATAATAAATGCAACAGTTATGATTATAAAATGATAATAATGACAATCGTAACAAGAAAAAAAAGCATACATCATAATAGCAATTAAGTCATTTATGAACATTGGCATATACACACAAGAAAAGAAAAGAAAAAAATTGTATACATATGTTTATCAAGTTTCTCCAAAGAACATTCCTTTGACTTTAATTTTTAAAAGAGTTTTTGATGTAGTGCTTTTGATATCCTCTGGTAGAAGATTCCACTGGGAGTCTCCTCTACTGGAAAGACACCGCTTGGCATGCGATGTCCTATAGTGGGATGGTAACATTATTGGGGTACCTTGTATTCCTGGCTGGTGTTACACGTTGGAAGTCTCTTGTAATATGTGGGAAAGATAATGACTTGTGGACAAATGCAAAGTGACAATGTCTTGAAATTTTAAGAGTTTTAGATCTTTAAATAGGGGATCAGTGTTGGCATATCGGTGACTGAAGGTCATAACACGTAGCAACTTTTTCTGAGTAATAAATATGTTGTTGATTAAAGTGTCAAATGCTCCTCCCCAAACAGATGAACAATAAAGTAAGTAAGGATAAGCTAAGGATAGATAAATTTGACGAAGACAATCAGTTGTGATATTATTCCTAACTTTGACTAATATTCCTATTAATTTGTTAAGTTTAGTGTTAAGCATGGCTATGTGAGATTTCCATTTCAACTTATTATCTACAATGACACCTAAAAACTTACATTTATCAATTTGTTCAAGCAAATAATTGTCAATGGAAATATCAATCTTGGGTGACTGTGACATAACTGGAGAAGATACCATGTAATGAGTTTTGGAAATATTGAGTTAATTTATTGCTTTTATCCAGTAAAAAAAAATGTTGTAGTTCAGGTATTTTTGATAACATTAAGGTCTTGCCTCTGGATATAAATAGTGGTGTCATCTGCGAACAGAATATATTTAAGTTGACCAGAGCTACGAGTAATATCATTAATGTATAGAAGAAAGAGGATAGGACTCAAAATCGATCCTTGAGGCACCCCATAATCAATGGGAGCGAGAGATGATGTGGAGCTTTCATACACAGTGCACTGCTTCCTAGAACTTAAGTAGCTTATAAATCATTCAAGTGCAGTGCCCCGAATTCCGTACACTTTTAGTTTTTCTATCAAGATGTTGTGAGATATTGTGTCAAAAGCTTTGGAGAGATCACAAAATACTGATATTTGAAAACATTTGTTGTCCATGGTTTTGTACAAGTTTTTACAAAGGTGCGAAGCATGTTCAGATGAATAATTAGAGCGAAAACCAAATTGATCATTAGAGAGAATAGAATATTTTGAGATATAATTAATTAATCTATCTACTATAATTTTTCAAAAACTTAACTAAAACTTGAGAGGATGGAAATAGGTCTGTAATTAGAATGAATAGTTTGATCACCTCCTTTGTAAACTGGCACAACTTGCAATTTGAAGATGTTTGGGGAAGCAACCTTTCTGAAACGAAGGATTTATGACGAATTCAAGGAATGGTGAAATATGGCTAACACATTCTTTAAGTATTCTCATACTGATGTCATCATATCCTGGGGCAGTAACCTTAAGATTATTAATTACTGAAGTAATTTCAGAAAGAGATGTTGATCGAAGGAAAAAGGAAGATGGTACAGGTTCTGGTAGGAAGACCGTAAAAGGAACAGGAAGCTGTTGAACATTCCTAGCTAACTTATTTGCAATGTTAGAAAAATAATTATTGAAGGATTCTGCAGAGGGAAACATTCATCGGAGAGTGGCAGCGATCTCATCCAATGTAGTTCTACGTATTGTTTTTGCTATACTACTCATTTTTCGAGTCACAGACATGCTATTCGTCCTTCACTAGCTCCAACATTTTCCTCTCTGCCTCTGGACACCTATATGTTCAAACCTTCCGTGATGTAACAATGTAAAACAAAGCCGCTAGCGGCTGGACAAGACCAACATGTCGGTCTTGTTTTGCGGCTGGTTTCTCCACCCGCTAGACACCAATATCAAGCCGGAAACTCTACCGGCTGGCAATTCTAGCCACATATTGACAAATGGGAACCCGCCTTAAAACTATGTGTGTGTGTGTGTGTGTGTGTGTGTGTGTGTGTGTGTGTGTGTGTATATATATATATATATATATATATATATATATATATATATATATATATATATATATATATATATATATATATATATATATATATATATATATATATATATATATATATATATATATATATATATATATATATATATATATATATATATATATATATATATATATATATATATATATATATATATATATATATATATATAGATAGATAGATAGATAGATAGATAGATAGATAGATAGATAGATAGATAGATAGATATCAAGCCTAATTAAAAAGGCATAAAAATATGTTGCCGAAATACAAAGATGACATTCCACCGTCATGCTGTGTCTCGCTGGACTCTCCTTCCAACACTCTCTCTCTCTCTCTCTCTCTCTCTCTCTCTCTCTCTCTCTCTCTCTCTCTCTCTCTCTCTCTCTCTCTCTCTCTCTCTCTCATGAACACTCAGTGTTTGCGCGTCTATGTCCGTCTGTCCGTGTTTACCTCTCTGCATGTCTTTCTCCTCGCTGCTTATTATATCTCTTATCGTTCTTGTCTGTCTGTCTCACCTGCACATTTTCAGGAAGTGTTTCCATCAGTCTTGCCAAATAAAACTCATTATTTTATTGATTATATGTGAAAGCAGTGTGTGTGTGTGTGTGTGTGTGTGTGTGTGTGTGTGTGTGTGTGTGTGTGTGTGTGTGTGTGTGTGTGTGTGTGTGTGAATTCGTGTGCGCGTTCGTGTTTTTTTTTCTTTTCTGATCGAGTATCATAACGGTATACTGATCACGGGTCACAGCCACGTGACGCCGGAAGGAATAGGTGCTGATGTAGAGGAGAGCTTGGTACAGGGGAAATGACACATGCATACACACACACACACACACACACACACACACACACACACACACACACACACACACACACACACACACAGCATGATATCTGGTCTTTCATACTTGAGGAAAGACCTTCGAGGCAAATAATCGAATATCAAATCACTGAACATCACCCTCCATTTCCCAGCCACCAGGACGCGTTTTCTGGTTGTCAATATTTATCTAACACTCCGCTACTCCATTCGCTTCATTGACACTTCGATATATACTTTTAGTGTCTCGTTTACGTGAAGGGCGCGTAATCCATAACCCTTTGAGGCCGTTATCACGCCCCCACTTGTCGCTTTCACAGTGGCAGTCGCGGGTTTGATGAGGTCCATATCTACCAATGTTCCTCTCGACATTGAACCACGCTGCAACATTCATGGCGCGGAACATTATGCTCTTGTCTGAGGAACGTGGGCGGGTCGAACAAGCGCATTGTCTGTGTATGTCTAAACCGATAATCGCTGAAGATATGGTTTCCAAGAACATGTCGGCTTCTTAAGTTTCTTCATGGATTAAACCTCGCATGTAGGACACGAGATAATAACGAGACCTCACCTGGTTGCACTTTTTCGGAAGTTTTTTGTGAATATTTTTCTTAATTAATTACTTTTGTATCCACTTTAGTTTCGGAGTGTGCATTATCCCAGGGTAAGACCGATTCTGTTCAACGAAAATCTGTGTTCACTATGCCAAACTTGAAATGTGCAGAGATGTCATCCATGTCATCCAGCGCTTCCAATACTCTTTAAGTTACCTACAGGCGCTATAGGTCAGGACATAAAAAAAAAAAATGGAGTCAGTTTTGAGTGTTGAAGTAGTCTTGCAGTCGTGGTGGAGCAAGAAGGAAGGTTTCATGGCATAAACTTGTTCATACAAAGTTTTCAACAGGAAATGACTTATTTTACACATGACATTAGTCGACGCCATAATTGTCTACAAGATTATGTTGTACTGTTATTAGATAAAACATATAAAAAATGGAGTATTGATGATACTGTAATGTCTTCTGCATTATCATTACTGGAGTGTACTTCCACAAAAAAAAAAAAGCAAGAAAAAAATTAAGTCTTTCCAAATATGTAACAAGAAATTTTTCATTCTTTTACTGAAATGATTGACAAGTTTGATTTTGCAAAATGTTGAACATGAAGTTGATGGAAGGAGAATAAGTAGGAGAAAGCATAATAGTTTGAGAGATACGAAGCGAGAGTAAAAGAAAAGAGGGAACGTCAGACAGTTTGAGAGGAGGAGGAACACTTTACACAGGAGTCGTTTTACATCATGATAGGGCAATTTTCTTGTTTGCGAGAAAATGTCAAGTTTCCCTTACCGCCGTGATGAGCCGGGGGTCGCTAAGTGTGTTACTTTCTGCCACAATCTAGTTACAAACTTTTACTTGTTTCGCCACAAAAGTTTGCCAAATAATTACTGGTTGTTTTTTCATCAACAGGTGGGCGTCTTTGTTTCTAATTAAGCCTGTTGTGTAAGAACTCTACTCTCACGTAAATGAAGTTGATGCTGGTCTTTCATTGCCTCTGCTGGCGTCAAGGCATGCTGCTTCAGGAACGACAACTAAGATATCAGAGAACACATGTGCAAGGTAACATGTTATTACATATACTAGTACTGCAAAACAGTAGAATCTTTAATCTCTCAATTTCGAGTTAATTGTGCGGTCATTTCACAATTTCTTGATTAGATAATGAAAAATAGTTTTATCATAGATCTTGTACGGATATGAGCGCATAAATCTGTGCATAATATTAAGCTAATTAGACCCTGCATAAGGCGTGTGTATTTTGTCTTAATGTTTACGTCCTTGAGCCAGCGTTGTTTCGTTGTTCCCCATTCAGCACCGCCTAGCTTCTTTCCGTCCTTTTCCTTTAGTATGAAGGAAATGATGACCCCTAAGGTCGGAAAGGCTAATAAAGGAAACCCGGCTGGACCGATGGCGAGATTTTCTTTCCTCGTCTAGTCAGTATTAAGAGAAAAGATGCACCCTGAAGGGATTCACTCGTTCAGCGCCACAAAAAAAAAAATAAATAAATAAATAGATAAAAAAAAAAGTACATGGTGCTCTGTTACTAAGAAAGTAAATGAGACACCAAAAATAAGACACAGGATGACTCAAGGTCACCATCGCTGCAGAGCTGCATTTTCCTATTGGCTAAACAACATTCTAAATATCATTTTAAGTATTAATTAACGTCAGCTCATCACTCTTTCCTCGGCGGCTCTCCGAGACATCTCCCGCTAAATCTGTTAGTAGAAATAACACTTCTCGAGGTGTTGAAACTCTCGAACAAGATTACACCACAATGGATACATGGGAAATTGTTATAATGGATAAGGTCATGGTCAGACATTATATACTTTATGACTTTAAATTCGAGTGGCGGCCAAATTAATGGATGCCACAGGAAACCGTTTTGGAACCATCATCAGTATTAATATCAATGATCTAGGTTTGCGATTAGTAGCGATTTTAGTAAATTTGTCGACGTATGTCCGTAGGTTAATAAGATCAACATCGGAAGCAATACTGCTGTAGAGTTGGGCAGGATAAACGAATGGACAGATAAATGGATATTAGCAAATGTAAAGTACTCATAACACAAGAGGAATATACAATAAGTACGTACGGAATAAAGAACGAAAGTCTGGTCTAAGATCGAAGTACAAAAAACATTTACGAGAGCTGCTTCTGATTTCCATCAAGGGAAAAAATGCGAAAGGGCAAGAAATTAGGCAAATTGCGTTTTAGAACTCACCTTAATGAAAATTAAAAGAAATAGTATTAAAATAACATTTGGCATCGGTCAGACCTCGTCTACATTATGACATGCAGCTCTTATCCTCATATTACGCTAGTAATATTGGCCTAGTAAGAGAAAATAACTTAAAAGATACAAGGGATGAGAGAGAGAGAGAGAGAGAGAGAGAGAGAGAGAGAGAGAGAGAGAGAGAGAGAGAGAGAGAGAGAGAGAATATGTGCGCTTTTCAGAAATACATGACAATAAGGATCGATTCACTTTCCAGAAGAGAAAGTAAGAAATATCTTTTTCCCCTCTTCCGCTCCCTCCTCAGTATTCCTTCCTTTTTATTTTTCCTTTTGTCGTTCTCTTTCCGCCTCTTCCTTTCTATCTCATTTTATCCTCTCCTTTCGTCTATTCACTCCAGTTTCCATCCATTTGCCGGAATACCATTCTTTTATATACTCCTTCCTCTTTTTACCTCTCTTCCCCTTTTTTTCTCATTTACAGCTTACTTTTTTGTATTATTCCTTTACATCACGGTTCATCATCTTTCCTCAAAACCCTCCATTCCTCACCCTCTCCCTTCTCTCCCCTCTCTTCCTCTTCCATCCATATCCTTTCTCATTCCTTTATTCAAATTCTGCTCGTGTTACAAAGGAAGCCCTCACGTTGCACGGAAACCTCTGTGGCTTTTGGAATATAATGAGAATGTCTCGTACAGGAACAGCAGCGTGCGACACAGCTGGAAATGTTAGAATAGAAGGAAAGTTCAGGGAGTTACGACGAAAATCCTAAAAGTTTGTTTGTAAAGGCTCTCAATTTTTTTTTTTTTTTTTTTTTTTTTTGTGGGAGGCGGCGTGTCCTGATGAAAGTAGTGTAGAATAAAAGTATTCTGTATACAGTTGAATGGGTTCCTAATGCCACGTAATTGTTGGTGAGTGAAGAAGCAGATTTCTCTCTCTCTCTCTCTCTCTCTCTCTCTCTCTCTCTCTCTCTCTCTCTCTCTCTCTCTCTCTCGTGTGCGTGATTTTTTTTATCGAAGTAGAAGGTAAGGAGGATGAGCAGGATGGGTGTGTGTGAGGGTGGGTGTGTTGCGTGGCGGCGGCGGCGTCAATGGTCGAGCAGGACAAAAGATGGAAAACAATAACGTATCTTCCTTCTTTCTTAAGGCACAGCTCACGATACCTGGTCTTGTTTGTTTACAGTCTCTCTCTCTCTCTCTCTCTCTCTCTCTCTCTCTCTCTCTCTCTCTCTCTCTCTCTCTCTCTCTCTCTCTCTCTCTCTCTCTCTCTCTCTCTCTCTCTCCTTTCTTTCATAAGTTTGCCAGTCTTTTAAATCTATGAACAAGAAGCAACACGGTTCAGACAAGCCTCTAAGATAACAGATATACGGAAGGATACTTTTCTTCATCGCCTTGTTTGAATGTTTGACTTCATATTATCTTCTCCCGTTCGCTTTCAATCTGTTTTCATTTTTTTTTTTTTCTGTACATTGCAGTCACTTTCGTAAAAAAAATCGCTTATACTTCCTTTCACCATTGCTGTATTTCGTTCTATATTGTTACATGAATGGAGGAGTATTTTTTTTTTTTTTATGCAAGTCTTCTATTTATTGTATGTTTTTTTTTTTCATTTATTTAACTATTTTTTTGCTGGGTGGGGAGGGAAAGGGAGGAGGCGTCAAAAGTGCGTGGTTGAAGGAACCCACAATGCTGTACAGAACACAAAGGGACCGCGTCAGAACTGTAGTGTGAAACGTGAATTTGCAGCACATTGATCCGATAACATTTGGACATAAGTTTAGTACTAGATTGTTTTTAATTCTCTGATAAACTCTATTATTGAATGACGAAGAATTTTAACCTTGAATTTTGGGTGTGATTAAACGAATATGTTTACATTAGGAGTGGTTTATGGAGGTCAGAAGATTAATAGCCAGAGTCTTCAGTATCTTAATCCCCCGGTATAAGTTTTTGAGGCTGTATAAAATCACCAAATAGAGAGTAAAATAGATATAAAAACGTGACATGGTACTGAAGAGGTTAAGATGGTGTACATGAGCGTCTGTATACTAGATGATGAGTATTTCATTAATGCATTCTTTTCCATCCGTGTGGGGAGCATGAGAGTATTTTGCATGGATTAATAACCCTATTTTTATTTCAATATTCATAGTTCGTTTCGATGAAGGTATAAATAAACCTTCAAAATTTTACAGAAATCTCTCGCCAAACTCCATGTAATCCGAGCTTATGTGTGTGTGTGTGTGTGTGTGTGTGTGTGTGTGTGTGTGTGTGTGTGTGTGTGTGTGACAGGTTTATAACTATTACTGGAGTTTTATTGGTTTTGATATTGCTTCGTTCATTTTTCAGGGACTGATCTTTCATTCCTGTTGTTTCTTTTATTCCCGTAGTTACTTCTATTTGTTGGTTTTTCAATATGCGTTGTCTCTCCACACACACACACACACACACACACACACACAGAGAGAGAGAGAGAGAGAGAGAGAGAGAGAGAGAGAGAGAGAGAGAACCGCATTCTCACATACCTAACAACAGTTACAGTGCACGAAAATTTTATGGTGTTGTGTATCGACCACCTTTCGCTGAAGATTGAATTACAAGTCAATGCATATTCTGTCATCGTCAAATAATGTTAACAGGAACATCTTGGCTTTAGCAGCGGCGAGGTGAACGTGATGGTTAGTTTCCAACCCTTCCACACGCAAAGGCTCCGAACATTGAGCCAAGTGCTTCAAATTCCTCTATAGCAACACATTTTGCATGTCCTGCCTCCATGAAGGGATGAAGCTCGCAGCGTTAGATGTGGTGGAATAAGTGATTTATTGCTTAGCGCATGCGTCCTTCGTGACAGTAATGGAAGGAAAAATCTTATAATGGACGTGAAGAGAGGAAATTGTTCAATAGTTAAAAAAAAAAATAGAAATCAAACTTAATTTCTGACACTTTGAATGTCACAGTATTGGAGGAGTGAGGGAAAGAACTTGGTGATCTCTTCATGAAACACTACAGAGGAATGCCCTCATGAAATATGTCATCCATTAGCTAAATGGATTCCGTGAACAGAAATATTGCGTCTTGCCGTCGTTAAGACTTGCATGAGGAATAAATCCTCGCGTAGACGAGCTGTTCACACAACCATTGTGTTTCTAGCTCCCATTTCCATTTGTCATGCACTAAATTTTCAAAATAGCCTGAAAACCTACGTAACGGTGGCGTGCCGAGGTCACACAAACAAAATGATGATGATAGCGGTGAGATTTCCATGAAAAACTATTGAAGTAGAGATGAGATTAGCAGTTTTCTCCGAATTGTTTATCAGTATTCGGTGTAAGATAATAGCATCACCAAAATTTCTTTGTTCTCCCCCTCCCTTTCTTTGCACCCGTCATTACCCCTTCTCTTCCTTTTCATCTTGCTCTCCTCCTCCTCCTCCTTCTCCTCCTCCTCCTCCTCCTCCTCCTCCTCCTCCTCCTCCTCCTCCTCCTCCTCGTCGTCGCCGTCGTCGTCCTCTATCTGCTCTTGTTCCTACAGCTAACCTCTAAAATTTCTGAACACTCATTTCACAAGGATCTTCACGTTTGCTCTAAGTTAGCCATTAGGGACAATCTATTTCCAGGAGTTATGAACGATTCGGTGGATGGAGAGGGAGGGGTGTGACGTAACGTGACATGGCGTGGCATGACGCGATGTCACGTGAGGCGGTGCCACACGACAGGATGGTGCAGTGCGTAAGACTGAAATCGGAAGAGCACCTCCTCTTCTTGCATGTTCGTAGTTGTTCATCGTGGGAGTGGCGGAGGCTCAGCTACCTTCGCTACATCACTCTTCTGCTCTTATCCTTCACTGTTGTAAAGCTTTATATTGTTTCGGTTACGAACTGTATCGCACCACTCCGTTATTGTTGCAAAGCTTATCGACACACTCATGACCTCTCTTCTAGTCTCCTCTTAAGAAATAACCTGCACTTTCACCATCGCCAGCAGCATTATTGCACACTCCTCATTTCCATTGCAAACTTGGAACTTGCCTCACTTCCAGTTAAGTGTAACCACAAAATTTCGCAAAACCATTACACGTATTTCCACCACCATCGACAACCATTAAAACCTTCTTTTTAATAATGAAACAGATTTCTAGTTGTTTAATTAGATGATGGAGAAACAAGCAAACAAGTAAACAAAGAACAAAGGAATAAAATGAGAAAAAAAATCACTTCTGAGATAGAGAGAGCGAGTATCAGATAGAGACGAGAAACACACACACACACACACACACACACACACACACACACACACACACACTGCGAATCATTGTACAGGGAGTGTCGCTACTGGGGTTGTTTTGTTAACGAGTCACTTCGGAAGGATGTGAGCTGACTCGTTATTGGCCTTTGTATACAGAGTGAAGGATTGGAAGGAAAAGGAAGAATGAATGGGCCTTGTTGTTGGCGAAGCTTTATAATTATAATTTTGTTTATTTTTCTCGGGATTTTTTTTTTTTTTTTTTTTTTTTTTGCTCATGAATGGATTGGCGAAGGAAAGGAAAAGAACATAGCTTAACATTGAAAGAATATATTTGTTTTTTTTCCTTGTTCGATTTTTTTTTTCTATTTATTTATATACTTATTCATCTTTTTTTTCCGAGACTCATTATCGTGTGTTTGTGTTGGTGTTTGTCTCTGTAGTGGCTTATCAGCAGTAGCCCTAGAACAATGCTTTGTCAACTGCAGGGGAGGGAGTAGGACAGGAGCTGGTGAAAGGAGCAGTACAGTATTATGCAGATTTTTTTTTTTTTTTTTTTTTTAAGCTCGCACGTGCCATCTTCTACGTGCAATAATGATAGTTCCCATAGGCAGGCTGTTTGAAAGACCCCATGCACATCTTTTTCAGTTTCGTGTGAAATTGTTGTTGCTGTTACCTTTAATATATACCGTTTATTATTATTATTATTGTTATTATTATCATTATTATTATTATTATTATTATTATTATTGTTATTGTTGTTGTTGTTGTTGTTGTTATTGTTGTTGTTGTTGTTGTTGTTGTTGTTGTTGTTGTTGTTGTTGTTGTTGTTGTTG
>NC_059292.1:7595401-7602901 GCF_017591435.1 Portunus trituberculatus | reverse complement strand
GGAAAGACCAGGGAAGAAGAGAGTTGGGGAAAGGATGAAAAAGAGGCAGTGAAGAATGGAAGGTATGATATAATGAAGCGACTAAGATGAACCGTCGGAGAATGTTATTACGAGGAAGCTTGTCAATTACAGTGGCTTCCGAGGGGTTTTATACCTAATTGGATGCTAACAAACATTACCAATTTGAAAAAGAGAGAGAAAGAGAGAGTTTTCTTATTAATGTGATTGGTGTTTGCCTCTACCTCTCGTTCCCATTCAACCCACAGTTTTTAGTAAGGTTAGTTTGCATTTCCAAGAACACCCACCGAGTATGTAACGCTCCCAAGGAAAATATTCAGCCAGTGTGGAAGACTTTCTTACTCTTGTTTTGTTTGTGTGCAGTTATAATGTCAAAGGACGAAAAATATATATATATATATATATATTCATACCACTGTGATCTTTTTACCAGGAGCAACGCCAGCTTCCTTTAATGCTTCCTTGGAGGTTGTCTTTTAATTAGTCAGTGATATTGTCCAGATTGACACGGTTCTTGCTACGCTCTTCACTACCACAAACATCACCGCCACCGCCGCCATCGCCACTAGCATCATGTTTATATAGAGTTAATGAGATCTGTGTTTTCATTATGTTGTTATTGTGTATGTCTTATTCTCTCTCTCTCTCTCTCTCTCTCTCTCTCTCTCTCTCTCTCTCTCTCTCTCTCTCTCTCTCTCTCTCTCTCTCTCTCTCTCTCTCTCTCTCTCTCTCTCTCTCTCTCTCTCTCTCTCTCCTCCTTTGATTATTCTTCCTAGAAACCCGATCCAGCCTGTACACGGTAAGCGCCTTTTCTGTTCTTGTTTTCGTCTTCATTCCAGTACATTTTTCATGGAATACGAATGGAAGGTGCCGCAGAGTATATCTTCTGTCGGGTGGCTGGAACTTGATGGTCTATGCGCAATTCCCTTCACGCGAGAGAGAGAGAGAGAGAGAGAGAGAGAGAGAGAGAGAGAGAGAGAGAGAGAGAGAGAGAGAGAGAGAGAGAGAGAGAGAGAGAGAGAGAGAGAGAGAGAGAGAGAGAGAGAGATTGTTGTGCCCATACATGCGTACCAATGAGTGGGTGATGGTGGCCCTTTGTGTCCTCCGCAGTGTTACAGTAAAGTTCTTGAGCAGTATTGGTAAAATCAATTCCATAATGAGTAGTATATAGACTACCACTCACTTGTAGACTGCCCAGGGAAACCGAGCCGCTAACTGACGGAGAGAAGAGCATGGTCAAACTCTGCGTCATTTAGCTGATGGTTCCTTTTTTTCCTTTTTTTTTCTATAGAGACAGGTAAGAAGTTTATTGAGTGAGCTTCAGCTTCTCACAGCCAGCTCACTCTGGAACTGTTTCCCCGGGTGATACCAGGAGAGACAGACAGCGGTGAGGGATTATAGCTTATGATTATATCCCCATTTAGGGCAAGAGGGTGTTCCTATGCTGCTAAGGTCTAGAATTACTTCCTACATAACTGACTTCCCGCACCTCACGTCTCCTGGCTCACGTCAACACCAACTTACCTCACTATGCTCTCTTGCACGCAATTATCCAGCTGGGAGACGAATTCCTTCGCTTGTTGGAGTGATTCAATTATACACCCACCTCATCTGTCTCAACCTAAGGCCGTACCTCGCTTTGAGATGCACCTCGCCCTTCTCTACCCTAGCACAACCTTCCTTGCCCAACGCTGCCACTGCTCCATGCACTTCCTATTCCTCTCAATACCGCCTTTCTTCTTTTTCTCTTCTACTAATTATCCACCTCACGCTATGTTCCTTTATTTCGCCACATCCACTCCTTCATTTACTTTTTACTCTCCCAGTCTAGTTCTCCACACCTGGGTTTGCTCAGCTTGGCTCTTTTCAAAAAAAATAAACATAGGCTTTGTGTCCGCGAGATCCTAGAACGAACTTTAGGAATAAAATGTTACGCCTCTACGTACATTACCGCAGCTCCATTTGTACGGTTTTGTCAACAACTTGTCTTATTATAATGCCAATATATTGTTTAAAGGAGAAGGATATTCAGCCATGTATTACGATAGTAAAGTGGATAGAGGTACATATGGCCGCCCCCTCGACTCGCTTAAAGCAAGGCTACCTATGTGTTCATGTGTACAGATCGCCAAGGGAGTTACAGATGATCATGCTGTCTATTAACTTCAGATTAACTAAGTAACGAAAAATTGTGCCAGACAACAACACTGATTATAGTGACAAAAAAATCCAGATTATCTTTTTAGCTCCACATCCGCGGCTGCGATGACGGACAGCATTAAAGGTGATGTGACGCAGCGGTGTTTGCTGTGTGATTTGGTGTCTGACGGGGGAAATGTATAGAAAGGAAAAAAATCTCGCGAATCGATTAATGTTTTGTAAAATGAAGGAATGAAGAGCGGAGATAGTTCGTAAACTGAAAAGACTCCAGTTTTATTGGCCCATTGACTGGTGGACACGATACCCTCCGACAAACAGCCTCATGTCCCCACTACTCGCTTAGTCGGGAGTGCGTCCGTCCGCTAATGGCCTCGTTTGGGCAGCACTAAGCCGAGGGTACAGCTGTGATTGCAGCATCCTGGAACGTGGGACGGCACAATGCAAGGTGAAATAAAGCAAGAGAGACAGAGCGGACGCGAGGCTTTTAAAACGTTATGAGATAAGAAGCACAATACCTCGCTTCTAATGGAAAGTTTGCCTGGCGAGGCTCCAAATATACAAGATAATTTTAAAGTTAACTCCTAAAGGCTAATGCTTCTCTATTCCTTCGAGAGAGATATTAATTACAGGGGGTATTCAAGTCGCACCATGAATATTATCACTGCATAACTGCCACACTAAACAATGCCCGAGCATGAAGCAAATGTTATCCTTTCACTCATGAGCATGATAAGTGTAAATCAGTTAGTGACAGCTCTGGAGTGTTCTTAAAAGTGCTCATTCTCAGACATGCAAGTCAGCATCCATTTCTAGCTCCAAGTTTCATTGAATTATTCTTTACCCAAGGAAGCCATCGACGAGTAGAAACCTTTAACTTTGCTCTGATAGTTATAGTTGTTGACTCCTTTACCCACGAACTTGTGGGTGTACACGTACATAATGAGCTCTCTCTCTCTCTCTCTCTCTCTCTCTCTCTCTCTCTCTCTCTCTCTCTCTCTCTCTCTCTCTCTCTCCAAAAGAGAGCGGTTTCCATGACTGGACTTCTCTCTTTCAGTAAAGAGAGAGAGAGAGAGAGAGAGAGAGAGAGAGAGAGAGAGAGAGAGAGAGAGAGAGAGAGAGAGAGAAAGAGAAGAGAGAGAAGGAGAACAACACCTCTCTCTCTCTCTCTCTCTCTCTCACACACACACACACACACACACACACACACACACACACACAGAGAGAGAGAGAGAGAGAGAGAGAGAGAGAGAAAGAGAGAGAGAAAACACGGTAGCGGCACCATGTACTCGTTGTTCCGACAGACAGCGGCGTGAGTTCCACAGGAGCTATCCTGAGCTGACCGTCCCCCCTCTCACTTGGGACAGCGTACAAAAATGGCCGCCTAAAGCTCTATTCGTCGCAAAAGAGCTTGTTGATGATCCTGTACTTGACGCTGTAGACATTATTCATAGAAGAAATTAAGTTTTAAATAGGCAAGAGGAGAACAAAGGCCGCAGAGTCCTGTGAGACTTGTTACAACAGTGCCCTCCAGCACAGGATAAGTGAATCACCTCTCAGGATGAGTGACGTCATAACCCCGCTATAGTGCAATCCGGAACACTTTGGATATATATATATATATATATATATATATATATATATATATATATATATATATATATATATATATATATATGTGTGTGTGTGTGTGTGTGTGTGTGTGTGTGTGTGTGTGTGTGTGTGTGTGTGTGTGTGTGTGTGTGTGTGTGTGTGTGTGTGTGTGTGTTAGGAGTGGGAGTTAGAGCGTGGAGTGGGAGTGGAAGACTACCCTAATGGAGACCAACACACGCAACAATAAAGGTGTTGTTGTAAGGGGTTAAGGTCATCGGGTCGGACGAGCTTGGTGCGAGGCAGATAAAATTGTGTAAACTCTTACTTGATTCAGTTGCATGAATAAAAAAGAACATAAAAATACTGAAATATGCGGGAAAGAACCAATTAAACATAAATACACCAAAAATAATAACAGAAATAACAAACATGAAACTGAAAAAAAGACACCCTAACCTAAATCTACAATTCAACCCAACCTAACACTGAATCACGGAGAGAAACATGGATCACACAATACTGGCCCAGACACGGGCAGGGGAGCGGTGCGATGTCCTTGTCGTGGTCAGCAGCTAAACATAAGGCTAAGTGAGTCACAGAGACCAGGTATGAACTGACTAGGTATGGTGGAAAGCACATATAGAATTCGAGAGATAAAAGAGCATCAGAAGTAGACATCTTTTTCCTAACACCGTACTAACAGGCGACAAGTAATTCCCTCTCTGCAAGTACCACATAAGCCTGATATTTATCTATTTGACAGCAAAGGAACGTGGACGATAATTGATCGGTAACTAATGATCTTTTCCATAATTTGGAATGGGGATAATTATTTATAAAAACACCCGAAGAAAATGGAAAATCACTGATTTTTCAAATAAAGTTATAGAGATCTAGTAAAAAGATAAAAGCTTCTTCAGACTTATACAAAAGTAACGGAAGAGTGCGGGGAGTGAGGGACAAGGGTGAGGCGACGTGGCGTGTGGAGGAGTACCGAGGCTTAGGTAGTGGTAAGCGGGCAGGTGAGAGGAGCGATGCGGCAGGAGACCAGGAGCGAGGAATGATGGTACAGACTTAACAATATATATATATATATATATATATATATATATATATATATATATATATATATATATATATATATATATATATATATATATATACAAACACATGTGAGCCTGCTAGTGTCTTGCAGCTTTTCAAGAATGACTTTTCATTTTGCACAATGTTCTTCTGCAGCTTTTTTTTTTTTTTTTACATTTCTATTTATCAGCTCTTTAATTCACCTTTTTCCCGCACTGATGGTAATTCCTCACGGCCTTGTTTACAGGAGGGCAATAACCAGGACCACGAGTAATCAATAATACCATGGTGAACTGTATATACGCTCCACCTGTACGAGAAAATTCTAAGTTATAAAAAGATAATCATTGAAATAAATATTAAGGGATAAAAGAGGAAAAAAAAAGATCTGCAGAGTACATATATACAGAGCCACATGTGCGAGATTCAGATATGCCTGTCGAATGGCGGTGAGGAGGTTTTCTACTAAGCCAAGGAGTGCTTTGTGTGTGTGTGTGTGTGAGAGAGAGAGAGAGAGAGAGAGAGAGAGAGAGAGAGAGAGAGAAAATCATATGAAGCCAAAAATCAGAATGAATGAGAGTTGACCCCGAGGACAGATTAAGACAGAAGGAAATTAATGAAGGCTGAGGGAGACTCGTAGACAGATATGCGCATTACAGGAAGAAGAAAGAAAAGGAACAAGTGAAATTAAAAAATCTATAATAAAGAAAAATATATTGCCAATGAAGAAAGAAGAAACAAAAGAATATAGGGGAATAAGGTGTGTGAGGAGAAGGAAATGGTGGCAGTGATAAGTGATAAGAGGCCAGAAAGGGTAAAAGAAAATAGGGAAAAAGAGGCGGAAGGTTAGTGAGATGAAAGAGGTGGTGGAGGCAGGGGTTAATTTAGTAAGAGAATAAAGAATTGAAAATGAGGAGGAAGGTAGTAACAGAAAGAAAGAGAAAAAAAAGGATGGTGAAGTTGAACAAACAGTGGCTTGGGAAGTTATGATACAGAAGGGTTGTGGCGAGGGAAGAGTAGTAAGAGGAAAGAGGTAGAGATATAGAGGCTACAATCCTTTGTCAGGACTTATCTCTCCCACACACTCACCCTCTTTTGTTCCTCACATGAATGAAGATCCTGCTTTTTTTGTAAGTTTGCTGTTTTCTTTTATTTTCTTTTTTCCTTCGTTTTTTTTTATGTACCATCGGCTGCATCCCTGTTTGCATATATTAAAAAAAGGAAAATTTCATCTCCAGTTTTTTTTATTTTTTTTTATGGATATTCACGTTTACATAGATTTCGTATTTTCTGTAATACTATTTTCTATTGCTATCAGATTCTGTTTCCGTTTGGATTTAATAATTTCCACGTTTATCTGTATCTCTCATTTCTTTCGTTCGGTATTGTCGAGATTTTTTAATGTGATTATTCTTTGTGCTTATGTTTGGTATTTTTTTCAATTTTGTTTTTGAATATTTTTTTTTCACACGCTCCAGGAATATTCATTACATAGCTTATTCATACTTTTCTCGTATCGTGCTATTTCTATTTACTTGGGTAATTCTCTCTCTCTCTCTCTCTCTCTCTCTCTCTCTCTCTCTCTCTCTCTCTCTCTCTCTCTCTCTCTCTCTCTCTCTCTCTCTCTCTCTCTCTCTCTCTCTCTCTCTCTCTCTCTCTCTCTCTCTCTCTCTCTCTCTCTCTCTCTCTCTCTCTCTCTCTCTCTCTCTCTCTCTCTCTCTCTCTCTCTCTCTCTCTCCTGCAACAATAATAACCCAGAATAAAACCTAAGTGTGACCTCTGCAAGAGTCCTGCACTCCCTGGGTGCTCGTACCCACAACGTGAGATAAAGGAAGAAAAAAAACTTGAGACCTCAGTGGCATACACAAAGAAAATTAAGGCAGCTTGTATCCTTTGTTTGTGTATTATTAAGCTCTAATGTCTGCCTGTTTTTCCTTAGTAAAGCGGGCAGTTCAGCGCGCTCCTTAGAGATGAGAGAGAGAGAGAGAGAGAGAGAGAGAGAGAGAGAGAGAGAGAGAGAGAGAGAGAGAGCGTGTGTGTGTGTGTGTGTGTGTGTGTGTGTGTCTGTGTCGCGTGAACAGTGGAACTGAGTAGACCAGTTTGTTGCATTTCTATATGTATGATCAGAGTATTCTTGGGAGAACGAGAAAAATAAGTAATTTGCCGTGCGTGTAAGATGATATCAGAGAGAGAGAAGAGAGAAACAGGATAGATAAATAGAAAGATTAAAGTGAGAAAGATAAAAAATAGTATCAAAACAATTATAAGGTTGTTGTGCTACTTTTATTTCTTTCATAATACACAGTTTTATTAAAATATAACTGATATACACAACAGATTTTTCCCATCCTTTTTCATTTTTCCTACCCTTTTCAAGTTATACTACATAGGTTACTTTTAGACGCTACGGACTTGTATTAGTTGATTATATGATAGAATGATAATGATACAAATAATTTGGAAATCAAAAAAGCTAATCTGACAGTATCGTAGGATAAACAATATCACTTTTCATCAACATAGAGAGTCGCATTGGTGGCCGGAGTTACCAGAGTGGTAGACCAGGATGACCAGGAAGGGAGTGGCGGAGGCCCGGAAAGACTGGGAATCTCGGAAAGTAAACCTTTGCGCCAAAGTTCCATCAAACGT
>NC_059292.1:7565401-7590401 GCF_017591435.1 Portunus trituberculatus | reverse complement strand
CTCTTCTGATCTCCTCATCCTTTATATTCGTCATTCTTTGTGGCTTTGAGAATCTTTGTATTCTTTCTTTTCCATTTTATTCTATTTTATTTCCTTTTTTTTTATATTCGTGTTTTCTTTCTGTTTTTCTCTTTTTTTTGTCAGAGTCATGTTTTGCTTTCCTGGTGATGATTTTCAAACATTCTAGTTTATCTACTTTCATACCATGATAAGGAGATCAACTGTACACCACAATTTGAGTGAAGCCTAAAAAAAGCAGGAAATAACCTTAAAACCTCATCATACCCTCCTCTTACTTACACTACTTTTCATTTTTTTCTTCTGTGTTTTAAACATTAATGTATTGCTTTCTAGGCCGGAGATGGGATGGAACTATCACTGGTAAATTCCTTTATAAAGTCTATGGGAAAAGAATTGTCATATTCGTGGCCTTAAGCTGTAATAGTGTAATTTCTTTTTTTTTTTTCTTTTTTCCTTTCTTTCGTACGTGGTTTCCTCCATTTTTTTTTTTTTATAAATCTAATTCACCTACCTTTTATCACTCATACATTCCATTTCCCTCTGTAATACATTTGCGTCTCTCTGATCAGTTGTCTTACTTTAGTGTTGCTTGCAAATTTGCTAATTTCGCAACATATCTCTGAATGCAAATCATTAATGTAGAATATTAATAACCCATTAACTGTACTTCATCCCGAAAACGCTCCAATAACACATATTACTATCTATTGTCCATCCCACGAGCTTGAACCTTCCAATAGCTCGCTTGTGATCTTCCGATGATTTTTGCTTTTAATATTAACTTCTATTGATATTCTGACAATATTCTGGAATGGTTATAGATAACAAAAGTCATAGTAAATCCGGGCCGTTGTGTTTTATTATACCTGCAAGTTGCTAATATCGAGACAAGTTTTATTTTCTCATTTCTCATTTTGACTCGCATTTACATCACAAACAAGCAAATAAATAAGCAGGACAAATAACATTAGTATGAAAAGAAAAAAAATACATTAGACCATGAATTTCACGCATATCTTATAAGATTTTTATTTATCACTTAGCTTTTCAAGAAGTCTGCTTTCAGCGGAAGGCTTCATTGCATCCTTCATGGAGTTTCTTTCCACATTCTGTACACTACATCGTGTTTTCTTCATGCATACAAATTATCTATTTTGAGAATAAGAGACCAGAAGACAATTGATTACATCGCTCCATTCTGTTTTTGCTGGTTGTGCTGAAGGCCCTCCATGCTTCATTCTCTCGTCTTGAACTCTCTTCATTGTTCTTGCATTTTCTCTCCTAAACGACGGTGTGATGAATTTTTGACGGGTGACGGTGTCATAATTTTTTTTAATTTTTCATAATCGATCAAGGACACAAGATTAGAATGTCAAGCGTCCCACATCCCAACGAACGTTCCGCCATGCTGGGTGGACGGGCGACGTAGCAGGTAATTGCCAGGATTTAATTACTATGTCATTGTCCTGCTTCAAAGGCTCTTGCTGTAAACTCGCTGTGGCAGCCATCCGGTTGCCTCACGCAGACTATAGCCACCTCGTAGGCCCCGTAGCGGATCGCGAGATATTTTCTGCATGATATAATTACCTTTATTTGTGTCTATATGTATGCAGCTATGGATTGTCATTTTAGCAACCACCATTAATTTCTTTCCTGGAAACTTTTTGGTATTTTCCCGTGTTTAATAACAACAGCAACAAAAACAAAATAAGTAAAAATGATAGTAGTATTCGAGTGACTGAAAATTTACAAATGAATAGGGAGGCGGTGGCGTAGCGTGAGGTGGTGAGCGTGGAATAGGGCAACGTCCACGCGTATGTTCGAATCCCACCACATACCACTTAGAAGCTATGCCATTTGTTGAGTGGTTTAAAGTGACCTACATGTCACCATGATACCCAGGTTCTATTTGGTTACACCAAAGATGCGCTTGGGTGGTGATATGGGCCCTAATATGGGTACCACAATAAATAAAATTGCCTGCGCCACTAATGGGAGGAAGCTTAACAACGCTTCCCACATATACTCTTCAAATATGCCTACAGGCACTATAGGCCATAACATGAAAAAAAATAAATAAATAATAAGATAAAAAATTAAGACATGATTGTACCTGTTATAATGAAAAGGATATTGGATACAATACTTATATGCGAGTACGCTGTAAAACGCATGCTGACTGAACGAGTGGGTGTGAAGATGGTTCGCTGGTTGGCTCAGTGATTCTGAGAGAGTATCTAATCGAAGGGTGATAAGTTTACGCCAGTGGACGTGTTACTCTATGGAGACGAGCGAGCAGTAAAATAGTACATAAAAATAATAACAACCAGGTAATAGATGTTTTAAGATGGTGAGCGGAAGGTAAGATGGAAGTGGAGGGAGCGATGGTCATTACAACCACCTCACACAAACAAAACCTTCCCAGCTCGGTTCTTACTCTCACTTCATCTTGTTCAATGCCCGGCGTCTCTATCCTAATATCACTCCATCACTCCTCTTGGACTGGATCACATCAATCTATCTTCCATACCACCAATCACGCTCTCTTCATTCCTTTGCCTCTCTTTCCTCCCTCCTTTCCTTCCTTCCTTCCTTTCTCCCTCCCTCCCTCCCTTCTTATTGCAGTACCTTCCTTCCTCCTGTGTTTTAGTAATATTGCATCACTTCCTTTCCCGCCTTCATCTCCTCCACTTTCTTTTCACTCTCATTTTTTTTCATTATTGTTTTCACATGATAATTCCCTCATCTTTTCCTTAATCTCATGTTTTTGTTGCTGGTTTCGGTTTTGTTATTGTTGTTGCTGCTATTGTTGTTATTCGTGTTCTTTTCTTCTTCCTCCTTCTTATTTCTTTCTTCTTATTCTTGTTCTTCTTTCTCTTCTCCTTTTTCTCGTCTTCCTCTTTCTTTCCGTTCGGTATTTAATCAAAGTTCATTCTCTTTTATGCCTTCCTATCTTTTCTGCCTACATTTAGCTATTCCTCCCTCCCCGAGCTCATCAATAGTCTGGTCTGTTGTAATTTGTGCCACTCTTCATCCAAAGCTGACTTGGAAAACGTAATTAGCAAGGCATAAATGGAAGGAAGGAGGCAAAGTAGTGGTGAGAGGTGCCAGAGGGAAAGGAGGGAGGAGAGAGGAAGGAAGAGGTGGAGATTAGAGCCTTTCATGTAACACCAAACAAGAAATAATGTGACTTGAGCTGGCGTGTTAGCCGTTTAGGCAACACATTTGAGAGAGAGAGAGAGAGAGAGAGAGAGAGAGAGAGAGAGAGAGAGAGAGAGAGAGAGAGAGAGAGAGAGAGAGATATCCATTCAATCCTCAGAGATTAAATGTGTAGTTTATTCCCAGAACTATGTTGAAAACACGAAACAAAAAGTTCTGTGGCCATTTTAGCATTATAGGTAATGTATCAGTCGTTGAAAATGCTTGAGGATCAGTTGAACTCTCTCTCTCTGGTGATAGTGATGGCTCTCAGCATTTAGAACAAGTGGTGCTTAGGGGTGTTGTGCAGTAATAACTCACAAACTATCGACTCGCGTATCAGTACACTTACAGATACTTACAGACACGTGTTACCTAGCGCCATCCACTTACAGTAGAATTCGTCGTGCTTGAGAATTATCTTTCCTTAATTAATTCCGTCCACTTTCCCTTGTTCGCTTTGTGTGAAAGTCACGTAGTAGATAGCCCGATAGTTATTCTTATTCATTGTAAAGTCAGAACAGTTTCAGACCAATGAGAACGCCCGTTATGATTTTGTGAAATATTGTTTCTTTCTGTATAAGTTAGCGCAAGTCAGAAAGACGAGTTCTTCCTTGTTCCACCCTCACCTTTTGTCTCTAAGCAGTGAGCATGTGCATGACTCAACTGAGACTGAGAGCACGTCGTGAATCGTGATGCTCTGACGCTCTCGCCTCAGTTACCACTTAGCACTTACTTGCTATTGCTTGACGGCTGACAGGCGACAGCATGCAGTAAAGGAAGGTATGAGCTATAATCAGAGAACTTAGTAACGTTATTATGTTTATTGTTTTGTTAGAGCGTTAGGTTCCTGCTTTTCACATGCTAAGTTATATTTCCAGAGCCAGTGGTCGTGATGGCACAAGTTTGATCCTGACCAACGGCAGTTTCTTGGTGTGATTGGTGGTTCTCTCTTCAACCACAGCTAACCACAAGCTCACATGTCTCCCTTAATGACCTCTTATGGAGTCGATAGGTATCAAGTCCAAGCCTTTCCTTTAACGCGGTGAGAGATCTCCGGGTGCTGTGTTGCTGTGTTGGCGGAGGAGCTTGCCATCTTGTGTAGTGGCTGGTGGGCCGTGCTGTGTTATACAGTAATGCTTAATGGTACTGACTGCCCTATTCTGTATAGGCATTAGAGTCAGAGAAATATATATATATATATATATATATATATATATATATATATATATATATATATATATATATATATATATATATATATATATATATATATATATATATATATATATATATATATATATATATATATATATATATATATATATATATGTATAGATAGATAGATAGATGGATAGATAGATAGTTGTGTATTGGCGTGTACTCCTTTCCTGGGTTTAGTTAGGTGGGGGAACTAGATCCATCGTCTGGGAACACCTGACAGAGTAATGTCTGGGCTGTGGAGGAGTCTGCCTGAAGAGAACTAATCCATTCGTGGCAGCTGCCTAAGAGGGACATTTGGTGGTCGCAAAATTAACTGAAGATTAGTTAAAACACCTTATAGCTAATCTCCTGTTCACCACATTTCCAGATGGTTCAACTTCCCAAGTCGCAAGTGACATCGAATTAAACAAAACATTATGTATATATATATATATATATATATATATATATATATATATATATATATATATATATATATATATATATATATATATATATATATATATATATATATATATATATATATATATATATATATATATATATATATATATATATATATATATATATATATATATATATATATATATATATATATATATATATATATATATATATATATATATATATATATATATATATATATATATATATATATATATATATATATATATATATATATATATATATATATATATATATATATATATATATATATATATATATATATATATATATATATATATATATATATATATATATATATATATATATATATATATATATATATATATATATATATATATATATATATATATATATATATATATATATATATATATATATGTGTGTGTGTGTGTGTGTGTGTGTGTGTGTGTGTGTGTGTGTGTGTGTGTGTGTGTGTGTGATATGTGTGTGTATTTCAGCGTAGGGTTTTTCTCATCTCAAGAGAATATCACAGCTTCATCACCTGTACAAATATGTCTCCCTTTTCCTCCCTGGATTATCGGGTGCCTGCGCTGATTCTGGTCCCAAGGGATCATCTGCACATCTTCCCTTTCCTTCCTTCTCTACTCCACTCTAAGTTCAGTCTCATTCACGCTCTCTGATATCGCCGCCAGAAAATATCTTAAGGTGGTTAAGTATCAGTAGACCTCACCTGCCAGATGGAGAGGGTTAATTAAGAGGGGGAATAACTCAAGGAAAGTGTAAAACTATCCCAGTAATATTGTAATAGTAGTAGTTATAGTAGTAGTAGTAGTAGTAGTAATAGTAGTAGTAGTAGTAGTAGTAGTAGTAGTAGTAGTAGTAGTAGTAGTAGTAGTAATAGTAGTCGTAGTAATGATAATAGTAATAGTAGTAGTAGTAGTAGTAGTAGTAGTAGTAGTAGTAACAGTCGTAAGAGTAGTAGTAGTAGTAGTGGTAGCAGTAGTAGTAGTAGTAGTGGTGCTAGTAGTAGTAGTAATGATAATAGTAGTAGTAGTAGTAGTAGTAGTAGTAGTAGTAGTAGTAGTAGTGGTGGTAGTAGTAGTAGTGATGATAGTAGTAGTAGTAGTAGTAGTAGTAGTAGTAGTAGTAGTAGTAGTAGTAGTAGTAGTAGTAGTAGTAGTAGTAGTAGTAGTAGTAGTAACTAGCAGCAGTATTAGTAGTAGAAATCCTTGTTTTTGTTATTATTGTTGTAATAGTAATAGTACATTATAAACCATTATGTAAGAATGTAAGACGTGCAGAAGCTAAGTTTCAAGGTTGATTGGATGAGAGGAAATCCGAAGATGGGGAACTACATAGTCTTGCAGTCTCTGATATGATGGCCTTACTTAATGCATGAAAACTAGTAATGACTTATGACGCTCAAGGGACAGCAGGAGAAAAATGCAGAGGACAAGAGAAGGAGGAAGAGGAAACGAAGGCCGAGGCGATGAGGAGCGAGCTGAGAGGGAGACACAAGACCTGGAAAGTGTAGAAGGGCCAAATTTTCCTCAGGAGACGGCTGTGTATGAAAATTTAGCCTCGACACACCTTCAGGTCATGGATAAGAGTGAAGGGAAAGAGAGTTTCTTTAGTGAGGTGAGCAACAGTGGAAGAGAAGAGTTTGAAGTGATAAAGGAGGAAGTTACCCTTAATCATCGTAGAATCAGAGTCAAGACAGTGAGAACAGGAAGATGAGTGGTAAAATTATGTGCGAAAACGTCACGTAAGGTAACATAGAGAGAGAGAGAGAGAGAGAGAGAGAGAGAGAGAGAGAGAGAGAGAGAGAGAGAGAGAGAGATTCCGAACATATAAGAGAAATTGTGGTACAGGGAGACGGAAGACAAGGCCAACTATCAGAACAGGCAAAGTGTTTAATAAAGTGATCGCAAAATTAAGAAAAATAGGTGCACTGAGTAAAAGACATTCTCCAACAAGCTCCAGCAGATGTATATGCATCACAACTCTTACGTATCTTCATGAAAGATATTTGTTCATGGCTTAACACAGGCGAATGAGGGATTACACGTGTGATACAGAAAATAAAGCTAGGTACGTAATGATAGGAATCACTGTCGGCCCAGATAGATATGGGAAACCACTCCAAGATCACAGAGGCAAATCATTGAAATCTAAAAAGAAGCACTTACACACACACACACACACACACACACACACACACACACACACACACACACACACACACACACACACACACACACACACACACACACACACACACACACACACACACACACACACACACACACACACACACACACACACACCGGGGTTCGATTCTCCGGCCGGGTGGAGATATTTGGGTGTGTCTCCTTTCACGTGTAGCCCCTGTTCACCTAGCAGTGAGTAGGTACGGGATGTAAATCGAGGAGTTGTGACCTTGTTGTCCCGGTGTGTGGTGTGTGCCTGGTCTCAGGCCTATCCGAAGATCGGAAATAATGAGCTCTGAGCTCGTTCCGTAGGGTAACGCCTGGCTGTCTCGTTAGAGACTGCAGCAGATCAAACAGTGAAACACACACACACACACACACACACACACACACACACACACACACACACACACACACATACACACGTTTTCCCTTTCTATTAGATTAATGTACTTGTTCTTTCGTAGGTGTGATGAAGAAAAGTAGTGAGAAGAGGCCCGCAAGCCAAGCTCTGCTCTTTGCACCATCCAGCCAGCTAAAGAAATAGAGGCGACACGTGCTGCAGCAAAAGCTTCCCTTTCGGTGGTGAGTAAATAAAGGGAGTGGTATGATAAAGTAGGAGAAAGCGTGTCGATGTGAGCTAGCTAATGCTGCAGGGTTGATTCCCGCACCTGCAGGCGTAACCAACAGCTGCTTTAAGGCGCTTTCTTGGCGACACCTGGTCGGAAAGGAAGATTGGTGAGGCTTTCTGATACGTGTAGCGTGGAAGAGTTCACGAGGAAACGCGAACTGGTGACCACTCGGGTATGGAAGACTGAGCAACATATGAGAGTCCTTGTACCTGAAAAAGGTGAAGGAGCGAGAGTCGTAAACCAGGCCAGCGTCTGCAGCAACACCTGAAAGACGCTGACAACAGATGGCGGCCCACTCACTTCGTTCCCACTCAGCACAGGATATGTGTGTGTGTGTGTGTGTGTGTGTGTGTGTGTGTGTGTGTGTGTGCTGATACTGCCATTGTCGCTGCCGCTTCCGTTGCTACTGATATTGCAATTGCTGTTGTTGCAGATGTTGCTTTCGTAGACGGTGATGCTGTTGTTAATGTTCTAGTTTTCGTTGTTTAGTTATTAACAGTGGTGTTAAGCTGCCGTTATTATCATCGATACTTATGTAACCCAAAACTCCGTCAGCTTAAGATTTGATGTTGAGTCTTATCTAACTTACCCGAGCGGCGTAACGAGCGGTGTTTTGTGTTTTGAATGCGTGGTGCTCTTGTTCATCACAGAGCATTGTTCTCGTCGTTATCGCTGGTGCCGCCACTGCTTTCCCTGACGGATCATATATTATTTATGGCGTTGACGCAACAGTTACTATTTTTTCCATCCTCCACTCCCTTTGTGCGACAACAGCTTTGTTTTCACGACCCGGAAATATGTCGAGAGTTTATAATCAATTTAGCTGTCATCAAAAAGACCCGTTTGATTTGTTCATTTGTATTACAATGACAAAAATACATCAGGCATTCTTTATTGTGTGTGTGTGTGTGTGTGTGTGTGTGTGTGTGTGTGTGTGTGTGTGTGTGTGTGTGTGTGTGTGTGTACGCTGCGTGTGCAGTATTCTTAACAATAACGCAAGATCCTCATTGGTTTAAACTAAGCACAAGAGACTGACCGGAGGCATGTAAGAATTCCTTTTTCTCTTAAACACACACACACACACACACACACACACACACACACACACACACACACACACACACACACACACACACACACACTTTCTCTCTCTCTCTCTCTCTCTCTCTCTCTCTCTCTCTCTCTCTCTCTCTCTCTCTCTCTCTCTCTCTCTCTCTCTCTCTCTATCGTATTTTTCTTTCTTACATCCTACCACACCCGAGAGAGAGAGAGAGAGAGAGAGAGAGAGAGAGAGAGATCGGGTGTGGTGGGGTGTAAGGAAGGACACGATGGAAAAAAGAAATGCGAATAAAGAATGGACGGATGGAGAGGAAACCGCTTTGAGAGAGTCATAAAGAACTGAAGGAAGAAAGTGAATAAGGAGAATTTAGCTGCATTTACGTTTACCTTTAATTGCATTTTTTTCTCACTTAAAAGGATTGACTAATTTTCTTCTTTTGCTGATGGTATGGTCTGCAGGATATCGTTCACTGGTGCAGGAAATTGTCACCTTGTTTGCCCGCGTGTCGTTTTGTCAATCTGCCTGTACGTCTGGGTTTGTCTTCTCCTTCATTTGTTCGTTCTCATCTTAGTATTAATCAACACAAGATGCTCATTATATTCAAATATCGTTCTAATCAATATTTCTCTTATCGCAATAATTAATTCGACGAAGTTATGAAGGACGCTGCAATTGTAGTGATGGAAGCTTTAGATTGGAATAAGATTATGAAAATCTAATTTCAAATATTTTCCTTTTGTGTAAGTGTTCTTTAAGAATTGATCATATCTATAGCTCTTAATCGTTTCTCTTAGATTAGACGTACTTCTGAAGATGATTATGAAGACTGAATTAATCCCAGAAAGCTGAGAAGGAGACTGGGAGGTAACTGGTGTCCATCATAGAGAGTCTGTAAGGCATGAAGTGTTCGCTCAGTTATATAGACGATCTTTATCTCGAACAAGCTGTTGTATCGAGGAAAAATCGTTGTTAAATTACTTTATATACATTTCTGAAATATTACCGACCTGTTCATAATGTCTAGATTGATCTGGCATCAGAGTGTGTGTGATCCTTTGCTGTTGGTGGGTTTTCAATTTTATTATCTAAGGTGAAATAAATATATGTACTCACAATTAAATAGATTTATCTTAATTTATCTACAATTTAAAATCATCCTAACTTTTATGTAGCCTCGGGTGTTTACAAATATTATACAATGATCACTTGTCTTAATTCCCAACAAAATCAATATCAAGCATTAAGTGGAAAATGTTATGATCGAAAAGAGTATAGTAATAACTTTCATCTTCAGTACTACTTGCCTTCTTAGCCGTGCCCTTATTACACTCTCTCTCTCTCTCTCTCTCTCTCTCTCTCTCTCTCTCTCTCTCTCTCTCTCTCTCTCTCTCTCTCTCTCTCTCTCTCTCTCTCTCTCTCACACACACACACACACACACACACACACACACACACACACACACACACACACACACACACACACACACACACACACACACACACACACACACACACACACACACATATACCTTTGACTGCATGCCCGTTTGCATGCTTTTGTCTGCACTTTTATTTCTTTTTGTTTTATTATTCTGTCGATCTGTGTTTGGCTTTGCTGGCTTATTCGTTCTGCCTCTTTTCCTCTAAGTTAATGGAGTTTCTCTGTCTTGCTGCCTCGGTGTTCGCTCAGTCGTCCGTAACGTGTCATAGCTTTGCGTTGGTGGAAAAGATGCTAAAAAAAAGAAAATGTTTGATGTTGGGCTTATTATCTATACAACACTTTATCATGCAGCTTGAAAATTAAGTCTCCACTTTTAGTTCCTTGACACCTCTCCTTCACCCGAAAAGGCCCATGTTAAATGCAGCGGCGTGGCCATTATGTTAATGAGTATAATGGACGGACAACCATGGCCGGCAGCTATTCTGGGACACGAGGTATAAGAGTTGCGTTAGGTGTTTTTTGCTCACGAATGAGGTTGACTCTTATTCATGTGTGCTGTTTTGCGAGGTTATGACCGTGATTAAGACATGGCGGCCCATCCTGCTGCTTTCCACAAAGGAAAGGAGGAAGTGGTCAGGAGGTTTGTTCGGTCGAGGCTAGGTGAGTCTTCATTAAGAGGAAGAGAAAAATGAAGAAATGAATTCTTACCGAGTTTCTTTATGTCCCTAATTATCCAGGATGCGCTGCCTCATATTCCTCCAATGAACGCTCATTCGTTACATCTGAAAGGTCTTCATTCCCCTTTCCCTCTGACTAGTCTTCCAAAAGCTTTTTCAGGACGTAAGTAACTAACGGAACTTCCATTGTTTTACTCCAGGATCGATCATGTTTTGCGGTGAAGAAACCAATAGATATCCTCCACCGACAGCCATATTAAGGATGCATGAAGTTCAGAATTAAATTACTTTCCTGAAATAAATACGGCCATTTCAAGTGGGCCAGGACAGGTGACGGCCACCGCCTGCCTTACACTGAGCTTTCTTCTCCTGTCAACGTCTCGGAGGAAAGTTAAGCTTCTTGATGCCCCTAATTATGGAAAGAACTCGGTAGAACCTCGGTGACGGAAGAGCCGCTATGACTAATTTGTGCGCTTTAATGATTTTGTCGTATCTTCGGCTGACGGAACTGCCAGTCGTGGAGGAAGATGAGGAGGAGGATATGTTGATGTTTTATGGACGGGTGCTGCAATAAGGAGCGAATAATATTTGGAGGCGAAATATGAAACTCCAAGTTTCTTAATTTTCAATCCTTTTAACTGAGGTTCTTTTCTGTGTGTGCGAGCAAGAGTCTGACTCTGACGCCAAACTTGAGTTCAAAGGAAAGAAAAAATTCCCTTGACTAGCATCGCCGCTCGACAAGGAGGTCGATTTTCCAAAGAAAGAGGAAAACGAGTACGTAGGAAGAGGAGGAACAACATCATCGGCAGCAAAAGGAGGAGGAGAAGAAGAAAAGAAAAAGAAGAGGAGGAGAAAGTCTTAGCTATGTGAAAGGAGTTGGAGAAAATAAAGAAAACTTCAGGAAGATGAATATGAAAGCGAAGGAGAAAAAAGATGAATGTAAAGGAGGAAATAAGATTGTAATAAGAAAAAAAGTGGAGAGAAAGGAGACTAAAACAATAACAAATACTTCAATATTAAAGGAAACGTCTTGTGAATATAGGGAAGAAGAAGAACAAAAACACATGACAAAAAGAATAAGAAAAAATATAAGATTGCTACAGTATGTAGGCTCCACATCTCGGAACCTTATATTGAAAATATTTGAACATAGAGATGTATATCTTTCTGAACTAACTGGCCCATAACACATCCATATTGATTTAATATTAGGAATCATGATGCATCATTAAGTAATTATGTAAGCGAAGAAAATTTCTATCTGTTGTCTAAGGTAATGACAAAAGATAACTTAGGAGAGTTATATCCTTGTTAATTATTTAATACAAATCTCAACGAACTCCAATGACGCCTCTATAAAACTTCATATTCTGTAGTACAAACTTGGTATTTTCTTTTGAATAATTTCTTGAAGTTAGATTTTTATTCCATCGGCTTTAATTAGCAATTATTTTGGTTTAGCGTCTGCAGTTTCTATAGTAAAGCTTTTTCTTCCGGTAGTTATAAGGAACCCTCCGCTGCAAGACAGTGTGTGTTCATATGTTTGTGTTGCCAGAGTTAAGATGGTTCCCACTGCATGACCAGCAAGTCAGTCGCTTCCTCCTTCTCTTTAAGAAGCGTCTTTTTTTTTCCGGAAATGTGTCTGAGGGTGTGATTGTACTGTCCTGAAACCTAAAGAAACCCGTAACGATATGCAACATATACTGTGCGCCAACGGGCCTATCTACAACTACAGTTCGAATTCTTCCCGTGAGTCTGTGCACAGCTTACTGAGCTGCTCGTCCTATATACAGGTCTGTCGATAGATTGGGTGCCTGGGGAAACCTGTAGAAATCATATTGTGGAAACCCGAAGAAAGAGAGAGAGAGAGAGAGAGAGAGAGAGAGAGAGAGAGAGAGAGAGTGAAGGGAATGAATTCATTGGATAGGAAGGATAAAGTGAAGGAGGAACGGACGTGAAAGAAGAGGGAGGGAGGAGGTAAAATTTTTATAGACAAGCAATAAGTGAACAAATAATTGTGTGGTTACCTGATCTCCATCTCATTCTTCTGGATATGATATGCGTATTTTATTTTTTCCTTCTTCAAAAAAACACGCTCAAGCTTTCGTTGTTGCAAAATCAATTATGTGATGATTTCAGAAATAAAAGTGCTGAAAATGAGGAGGAGGTGGATAGAAATTATCATTAATTATTCCCTTTTATCAATTTACTATTTTTCAATGTTTGCTTATTTCTTCCACTTCTATTCCCTGTCTCATTCTCTTCCTCCCCCTTTCATCATTCAGCCCTCTCCTTCCCTCTGCCTTGTGTTCTATCTTTTCCTATTCATCTTTCCTATCCTGCTCTTTTTTCCTCCTACTTCTTTTTCTTCTCCGCCATATCTCTTGAGAAATGTTTGCACATTTACTATCTCGCTGGTTCCTTCCTCTCTCTTTCTTTTTTTCTTAAACATATTTAGAAAAAGAAGATTTGTTGACTTTTCAAAAAAGTAGCTGTGGTTTTAAGCAAAGAACGATCACCGTCAAGTGTCATTCATTTAAAAAGCTGTTCCACGGGACGGCTTTGTAAAGGAAGGCACCATCAGTCACTCGCACCTCCCTCGTCACTCTTCGACATTGTCACTGTCAGTCACTCGTGTCTCCTAAATCACTGATTTACGCTATCACTGTCAGCTACACTAATATATTCCACTTCACGACATTGCCACCTTTTGGCACATTTCGCACACTACTACACCTTCGAGACTTCATGGCACTGTCACTGTGAGGCATTTCAGTTTCCTTATGTATCCCGGATAATTGTCACGATTATGCTGGTGTCCTAAGCCAGGCGTGGGCGGTGCACTTCAGCTGCTGGAACGACATCCTGATAACTTCCACTACTGAAGCGAAAGTGTTCCACAACACTGCGGTGTCGTGAATGAAGGTGCGCTGACACCTCCCTGAATAGCACCTCGGCATTTCAAGAAAGATGTCGGACACTACCGCCCTCATAGTGTGTTCAATCCTCCAGGGAACCCGAAGCTCCGTAAGGCGAGCTGTTTGCTGCACCTAGGCCTTGTGTAGCACTATTAGAGCCCCCACTCGCCTTCGGTACAAAAGACTGTCCCGCTGGTGGATGGGGGTGTCTTAGTGAGTTTGTGTGAGTTCTGTCGTAGCTGTCTCTCTTGCATCTACTGCTATTGTCACTCTGTTCGGGGCTACTGTCCCTGGCCGCCGGCACCAAAATGAGAGGCTCGGTGTGCCACTGCTCCTTATCCAGCAGGGAGAGGTGGGACTGGTCACTCCTCATCCATGTGAGGGACTGTACTCCATGATGGGCCTCACCTGTGTCTTGTACAGCGTCATGAGGCTCTTGGCGTCGAGTAGGTGCCTCACTCGATGGAGGAGTGTCACTCTCAGGGAGGCCTGTCGTGCCTCGCTCTCCAGAAGACGTTTGAAGCTGAGTATGGAGTAATAATAACAATAACAACACCAATATTGATGATGATGATTATGATGATTATAATGGTAAAAATAAGATGATGAACAAGAACAAGAACAAAAACAAAAACGAAAATAATAATAAGAAAAAAGTAAACCAAAAGAAAAGGAGAAAAATGAGTTAACATTATCAACGATGGCACTTACCTATATTACTACTTCATTATGCTACGCAGGCTACATGCACGAAGGCACCGCGCTGGGCTATTTTCCGTAATTAATCCTCTCCATCAACATCCTTCCTTTCAATAGGGAATGTAGGTCTTGGTTATTTGTGTTTCGAAGAGCGACGGATGAGACACGAAAGTGAAAGGCCGAGTAAATTGGAAGGAAAGCTAACGAGTCGGTAGGAAAGTGCAAACATGGACGTGCTGAAATGATGAAAAAAAATATGAGGAGGTTTGGAAAGCAAGTGCACATTAACCTTATGACGGACAGATATTGATGATTATATCAATGATTGGAGAAAGACAGAGAGAGAGAGAGAGAGAGAGAGAGAGAGAGAGAGAGAGAGTGTGTGTGTGTGTGTGTGTGTGTGTGTGTGTGTGTGTGTGTGTTGGTGGATGGGTGGGTGTACTCTGAAAAAAAAAAGTTATTGTCATCGTAATCGCCAGGTAAAAAGAACAGGGAAAAGTTTTAAACACGCAAATGTTTCCAGTCAGTGACCATGAAGAATTTCCTTTCCCATGCAGAAAATTGTATAAATAAATGAACAAACAAATAAATAGATATAGAAATGAATTAAATTAAATATTCAGATTAATGAATGGAATGATCAATATCAAAATATGAATATGCAGAATGAATATATAGATTATGTAACTCATTGATTAATCAAAATAAAGGAAAGAATAATGATTCTAAGACCTCTCAAAGAATAAATATGATGACAGGTAATCTTTTTTTCTTTTTTGAGTCAACTCTTTTCTAAAAAAAAAAAAAAACGACGAAAGAAGATAAAGAAGGAGATCACAGTAATAGATCAGGACACTGGCTGCGACTGTGTTAAAGGAAAAGTGTGAACCAAAACCATATAACTGCCTTTGACACAAGTTTTGCCTCACTTCCCCTGGTTACTCTTAACACTACTCTTCTCAGCTTACCAGGACTCTTCACCCTTCCAGCGGCATCACTGTATGACATTCTTTTCACGTACACTTCATGTTATTATGCCAGTCTTACTGTTTCAAAAGTTTATAAGAATTCTTGCTTCCATTCTTGACCAGCCTAATCTCTGGAGTCCTCTACCTGTCACTATTTCCCTTCTTATGCCTATGAGTGTTTCAACAGAGGAAAGTAAATGTGTATGTGTAAAATAACTTCTGATTTACGAGAATTCTTTTTCTATACAAGCAATAATAGTGGTGACGTTATCATTCCATTATTTCAAAACAGCAACACAGCAAGGTTTCTTCCTTAATAATCATTTTTCATGCCCGTGGCAGGTCTTCTTCACGTGAAAGAAATAAAATGCAGGTGCGAAAGAAAAGGTTAGAGAGAGAGGCGTGGGAGAGAGGTGAGGGGAGATCAACTGCTCTTGTTCAGTTCAAGCCTGTGCTATTGTTAAAGTGTGAACGCATAGGTCGCAAGGAACAAACAAACACACACACACATACACACACACACACACACACACACACACACACACACACACACACACACACACACACACACACACACACACACACACACACACACACACACACACACACACACACACACACCAATAAAATAAAGGTAGTGATAATAAGATAATAATGATCAATAAATAAATAAATAATATGGCACTCACCACAAGAACACTCTCCAATTACTGTTTGACTGATTAACAATAAACATCTCTTCAGTTGCACATTAGTGTGTCTGTGTGTGTGTGTGTGTGTGTGTGTGTGTGTGTGTGTGTGTGTGTGTGTGTGTGTAATTAAAACACTATAAGCTTTAGAGTATAAAGAAAAGGGATGTAACTTTTTCTTTATGCTTTTTAGTCTTTTAACTTTTGCATATGTTCAGTCACTTGTTCAGCAGAGGTAATAAATTGTAAATTATTATTATCACTTACCTGGCGCATGAGCAAACACACACACACACACACACACACACACACACACACACACACACACACACACACACACACACACACACACACACACACACACACACACACACACACACACACACACACACACACACACACACACACACACACACACACACACACACACACACACACACACACACACACACACACACACACACACACACACACACACACACACACACACACACACACACACACACACACACACACACACACACACACACACACACAGATTGGCAGGAAGGTCAAATGAATGTCGAATGCCAGCACAGCAATACACTGATATCTGAATATTGTGGAAAAAATAAATACACCATAATTTTTCTCCTGTTAGATTATCCAAACATGGCGCTGGCGCTCTCTCTCTCTCTCTCTCTCTCTCTCTCTCTCTCTCTCTCTCTCTCTCTCTCTCTCTCTCTCTGTTTTATTAAGCAAACTTTTCTTTTTTTGTTTCATGCTCGCCATTTCCATCGATCTGCGTCAACTGTTTGATATTTCTCATCGATATATACTTTTATTTTTTTCTTCCATGTTTTTTGTCTTTATTTTTACCAAGGAACTAATTACACGCCCTTCGTTGATATTTTCTGCCTCATCAATCCAAGTTGTTGCTGTTATTATTGTTGTTGTACGTTATGAATGTACTTCTAATATAAAGAACACTTTTCTCCTTAATTACTCTCATATTTCATATATATATATGGTATAACTGTTTCATATAAAAAGGCTGAAACGTGGATTTAGAAACATTGCAACCATTAGTATTTCAGGACGCTAGAGAAAATGTGTAAAGATAGCAAGATCGAAAGGACAGTTTATCTGGAGAGTAGTAAGACATGTGACACTGCGTCGGTTAGAGGACAACAATTAATGAGACGAGAATACATACAAGCCATGATGAATAAGACTGTTGTAGAGAGTGAGCAGCCACGATAACGAGAAGTACTGAAGGAAAGAACTATGAACGCCTAACTTCCTGTAATCGACACACACACACACACACACACACACCAAAGAGATTGTTATGTATAGCATTATATATTATTTCTGAGGAGGAGAGGAAAGTTTGTTGCAAGTTAATTAACATCATTAGCTTTAGTTTGACATGGAAGGACAACAACACCTTTACTGGCATTTGTAGGAGTGTGTTTGGTGGGAGTGAGAGGCGAGGATTTACAATTTTACATGTTGCAAGTATTATTGGTTAAGAGAGAGAGAGAGAGAGAGAGAGAGAGAGAGAGAGAGAGAGAGAGAGAGAGAGAGAGAGAGAGAGAGAGAGAGAGAGAGAGAGAGAGAGAGAGAGAGAGAGAGAGAGAGAGAGAGAGAGAGAGAGAGAGAGAGAGAGAGAGAGAGAGAGAGAGAGAGAGTGTGTGTGTGTGTGTGTGTAAAGTAAAGTAAAGTAAAGTAAATTTTATTGCCATAAATATACAAAATAAAGCTATTTATACTATTTACATAGTTGAGTAGGCTTAGCCTGTCAAGCCGAAGCTTCCCGATAGACATTTTTCTTTAATAGATATATGGAGCTGGATTGGATACCTAACCCTCCTTAACACACCCCCCAAAAAAACAAAATTATCATTAATAATTACAATTATATTAATATAATCAACGATGTTAACAATATAATTTGATATCATATAATTAAAACAATAATAATAACAATTTAAGATTACAATATTTAAATCGATAAGAACAAACAACTACGGTGAATTACTTAATTTCACATCTGAATACTGTTATTTACATCTGAATACTGTTATTAACAATCAAATGTGCTTTGAGTGATTTTCTAAACTGATAATAGTTACCACTGTTAAAAATTTTGATGTCCATTGGCAGAGAATTCCATATAGTTGGTCCGTAGCACAAAATGCTGTTTTTGAAAAGAGTTGTCCTGAACTGTGGGCAAGTAAGGTTAACATTATTTCTTCTGGTGTTGTGTGATGTAGTTATCATGTGGAAATATTCACTCCCATGTTGCTGAGTAAGGCATTTAAAGATGAATGATAAAAGGAAATTCTTATGAATATTTTTGAAAGTAAGGAATTTGTGTTCACGGATTACAATATGAGTAGAATCAATTTTTTCATATAAAACATACACCTAAAAATTTTATTCTGAGCTATTTGCAATTTATTTAAAAACGAGGGCCACGTACACGCCCACACGGAAACACAATATATCAAATGTGGATAACATAATGTATAATATATGCTAACAAGGGCTTCTGTTGTTAGATTGTCTCTTATTCTATAAAGTATACCACATCCTTGATAATTTAGTTACAACAAAATTTATTTGACTTCTCCAGTTAATATTTTCATCTATGAATACCCCTAAAAATTTTGCAGATTTCACTCTTTGCAATGTTGTCCCCTCAAGTAGCACAGGTGGCATGTTAATTGTGATGGAACGGTTTTGAAAAACAATGTAATTAGTTTTCGTAATATTCAAATCTAATTTATTATTTTTAATCCATCTATTGACAGCATTTAATTCATTATGGAGATTTTCATACAAGTTATCAATATTGTTATCATTTAGTAATAAGTTTGTGTCATCAGCATAAATTGTATATTTAAATTTTGTACTTGCATTAACAATGTCATTAATGTAGATGAGAAATAATATTGGACCTAAAATAGATCCTTGTGGTACACCCCTATTTATAGTTTTAAAAGAAGAATAAGTTGAGTTACAATAAACAGCTTGGGAACGGTTTGTAAGATAGCTTTTAAACAAATCCAATGGAAGTCCTCGAATACCAAAATTTATAAGTTTCCTCAGGAGTATTTTATGACATAATGAATCAAATGCTTTAGATAGGTCTAAAAAAACTCCTATTACATAATGTTTTTCTTCTAAGTAACGGTAGACATTAGAAATAAATTGCAAAATAGCTGATTCAGTTGAACGACCGGATCTGAAGCCATGCTGACAATCAGTGAATAATCTATTTTCCTCAATGAATTTTACAAGTCGGGTGGATATGACATTCTCGAACACCTTACTAAATGCGGGAAGAACCGATATAGGTCTGTAGTTGCTGACGTCATTTCTATTACCAGATTTGAATAATGGCACTACTTTAGCTTTTTTTAATTTGTCAGGAAAAGCTCCTCTTTTAAATGTAAGGTTAATTATGTGAGACAACGGTAAGGAGATATGGTTGGCAGTGTATCTTAAAATTAAAGGAGGGATTTCATCATACCCAGACGATGACTTTTTTAACACCTTAAGGTAGTTCTCTATTTCTGATTCTGAAACTGGTGACAAATAAAGAGAATAATTAGGAGCATTGTTCAAATATTTCATAAATTCATCTCCTACATCATCATGGCTCTGACACCCTGCTTTCAAAAATAGTCATTAAATTTATTAGGAATATCAACGCAATTAGGTAAATCAAGGGTTGTATCCTTATTATTTTTTGATCTGCCGAGAATTTTATTTATGGACCTCCAATGAGATTTAGGATTGCCTTGGTTATTAATTAGTTGGTTCTGGTTGTATTTCTTTTTGGCCGTTTTTAACAATGAAACCAATTTATTTCTGTATATTCTATAGTGCTCCTTAAAGGTTAAAGGCCATTTGTGTGCCAATTTTTCAAGTCTGTTTTTTTCCCTGATGCTGTTCTTCAGACCTTGTGTTATGTGTGGGCTACGCTCCTTTTTAAAATTTAATTTAACATTTTTCAGTGGGAAACATTTATCAAAGTAATATTTAAATCGATCATAAAATAAATTATAGGCATTGTTTGGACATGTACAAGCTGTAACATCTGACCAGTTAATTTTTGAAAGCATATTACAAAATGTGTCTATCGAGTCGTAGTTTAATATTCTTTTCGTAATGTATATAGGATTGTGAACGACAGATTGGTTACATGCAAATACTGAGATAACGGGGTAGTGGTCAGTTATATCAGTTTTAAGTACGTAGTTGCTTACATTGTTTTCTATTTGTGAAACCCAGATTTGATCTATTAATGTGGATGAAGTGTCTGCTACACGTGTTGGTAATGTTGTGGTGGGAAATAATGAATAACTGTACATAATATTAAGGAATTCCTGCACATTATCAGTATTTTGTTTTAAGAGATCTAAATTTAGGTCACCAAAAATGAATACGTTATTGTAATTTTTATCTTTTATAATATCTAGAATTTCAGTCAGTGTATTACAGAAATCGTTTACATTACTTTGAGGTGGCCTGTAGACACAAATAAACAAGTATGTATTTTCATTAAATTTGGCTTCAATTCCTAAGGTTTCAATGAATGGTTCAAGTCGAAAAATTCAATAATCATTGAAGATTTGTATTTACTTGCGATATAAATGGTCACTCCCCCACCATATCTATTTCTATTATTAGTGAACATTTCGTAGTGTGGTAGCATATACAATGGTGAGATATCAGCATCTAGTCTGGTTTCTGTGAAACCTAATACATCAAAATCTATGTTACAAGAGAGGACGGAGTCGACGAAATATTGAAAGTTGGTAGACATAGACCTAATATTCAATGTCAATAAATTAATTACAGCACTTTCTTGCAATAAAGGAAGGCAGTCTAGGAAAATATATTTTGATTTAGGAAAGTTCACATTTCTCTATCTTAAGTAAAACTGGTTAACATCAAGATCATTATTATAATTATCGTCTTGTACTGAAAATGGAGCAAAGTATTCATATAATTCTTCTCTTGGTACATTATTCAAATTACTAAGTGTGTGTGTGTGTGTGTGTGTGTGTGTGTGTGTGTGTGTGTGTGTGTGTGTTCACTGTTTGATCTGCTGCAGTCTCTGACGAGACAGCCAGACGTTACCCTACGGAACGAGCTCAGAGCTCATTGTTTCCGATCTTGGGATAGGCCTGAGACCAGGCACACACCAGACACCGGGACAACAAGGTCACAACTCCTCGATTTACATCCCGTACCTACTCACTGCTAGGTGAACAAGGGCTACACGTGAAAGGAGATACACCCAAATATCTCCACCCGGCCGGGGAATCGAACCCCGGTCCTCTGGCTTGTGAAGCCAGCGCTCTAACCACTGAGCTACCGGGCGTGTGTGTGTGTGTGTGTGTGTGTGTGTGTGTGTGTGTGTGCGGGGGAGGAAGGGAAAAGGTTTTAAAAATGATTTTACAGATGGATATAAAGAGAAGAAGAGTTGCATATATTTTCCATTCACAAAATATGTTTTTTATTTGCTAAAAAGAAAAACGTTCCATGTGAAAAATTTATCTACTCTCTATCTTTTTGCCTACTCCCCTTTGTTTCCCTTCAGCCATCCTCCTCTCTCTCTCTCTCTCTCTCTCTCTCTCTCTCTCTCTCTCTCTCTCTCTCTCTCTCTCATGTGGCCTCTTTTTCCCTCTTTTATCATGTGCATTTACACTTTTCATTTCCTTCTCTTCCTCATCTCTTTCTGGGTCTCATTTCTGCGGATCGTTGTTGTCCTCGTAGTTACCATTACCGCCCCTCCTCCTCCTCCTCCTCCTCCTCATCATCATCATCATCATCATTCTCTTCCTCCTCCTCCTCCTCCTCCTCCTCCTCCTCCTCTTGTTACTTGATATTTCCAGATAAAATGTTGTTGATTTTTTTATTTTTGTTCTTAAGATTTCATTAAGTTTCATCTACATATCTTTTTATCTCTCAATTCATAATGTTAGATCCTTACTTGTTAATTTTCTAATAACGTTCAGGTTCTTTATTTTTATTTTCCGTCTTTCTTCCTCTCATATTTTGTGTTCAAGTTTTGTTACCTCTGTCATTTGTTTCTCATAAGAGCTGTATCCTGACTTTTCTTTTCTTTCCTTGTTGTAAATCGGTGTCATTTTATTTTCATTCTCCATTGCACTTAACGTCTGATCTTTCTTTCCTGTTTTGTTCTCTTTTTGTAACGAATATCATCTCCTGGATTAACACTTCTTTGAAATGTGATATATAAGGCATAATAAAATGTTTTCTCTCTCTCTCTCTCTCTCTCTCTCTCTCTCTCTCTCTCTCTCTCTCTCTCTCTCTCTCTCTCTCTCTCTCTCTCTCCTAATCACGGGTATGTCACTTTAAACTGATTGCTTTTTCTTTTTTCTTTTCTTTTTTTTCTTTGTCACTTTTTCTCTCTTTTATTTTGAACAAGTTGAGAACATATCCTTCTTTATAATTTCATATCCTCCTCCTTGTGAAAGGTGTAGGTGTAGGTAATGGGGACGCACATGTCTTTTTTCCCCCTCTTTTTTCCCTCTTCATTCTTGTTTCCTCCTTCTCCCCAACAGCATTCTATCACCTCCCCCTTCCCCCCTTCCTTTTCGTATCTGTGTCGTGCAGGTTTTAGCAATCTTTCTTATCGTATTTATATATTTGCTATTTCATCCAGTTATATCTTTTTTTTTTTTTCTTGTACATATTTGCATATCTGTCTATGCTTCTTGATTTCGCCCAAATTTCTTAGTTTCATCTTCATTTTCACTTACTATTTTATTTATCTCCTTATTCACTTCACTTTAACTTTACCTCATGTGTGTTACTCATCTATTGATTATTGTCTTCACCTCTGCATTACCCACTTTCACTAAAGCCTCTATCACTGTTACGTTCATTTTCTTTGTTAACTTTTTCTTTTCACTGTTTCGGTAGCACTTTCCTCTCACACGTGCACTATTGACTCCGGCTATTGTACGCACAGAGCTTTACCTACCTACACAGTTCCGCTTCACCGCTCCTTCCTGATGGCTGGATACATACGCTACGCCCACGCACACCCATTTTCATATGCGCTTTTCGTCGACAGTGTATTGTTGCGTTGGGGCACCGAGTGGAGTCCCAGAAGCCATAAGGACAACAACGCAGCAGGACACCTTTAATAACTGGAGGAACAAGATAATACCCGTTTAGCCAATCTCCACGGTGGTGCTGAGAGAGAGAGAGAGAGAGAGAGAGAGAGAGAGAGAGACTACTAATAATGATTTTAGTTATGATAAATTTCTTTTTCACTTACAATAAAAGTCCTCCTAGTTTGGCTTTCCTCTCTCTCTCTCTCTCTCTCTCTCTCTCTCTCTCTCTCTCTCTCTCTCTCTCTCTCTCTCTCATCAGCTCAGTATTCTGGGAATTAAACAAAGCAATACACGATGTAGAAGTTTTCAAGGAACAGCTTTTGCATCGTATGGAATTTTTATATACCTTTCTTGGTATTATAGTGCTGAGAGATTGTTAGTAGGTATGTCTAGTGCTACTATTAACTCCACCGCCACTACTACTACTACTACTACTACTACTACTACTACTACTACTACTACTCTCTCTCTCTCTCTCTCTCTCTCTCTCTCTCTCTCTCTCTCTCTCTCTCTCTCTCTCTCTCTCTCTCTCTCTCTCTCTCTCTCTCTCTCTCTCATCAAACAAGAATTGCCCTGTCCTCTGATTGGGAAAATCCGGATTCGTATACATATCTTGTTGTTTCCTCTTAGAAAACAAATAAATAGAATCAGATCTCTCATGGATAGTAGTGAAGTATTATACTGATGACTTCCTTCAAGAGAAATCTTTTCAAAACCTTCGACGATTAATAAACAGACAGACAGACAGACAGCGCGCCATCAGTATCTTTGATAAATTTACATTTAGATTTACAACCTTCTCAATAGTTCTGTATGAGAATATAATAACGTCTTATTACAGTCAGAGTTCTGTGTGAGTTCTTAATCTGAAAGAGGGTGCAATAACATTTTATAGAGTAGCTACGAATCATAATTTGTTTGATTGCTTCACTATCCTATCGTATGTATGTTAATGAATATTCTCTTTACTAGTTGGTAAGTGCATGTATACTTCGAAAGCTGAATTTATCTAATCTCACAGTTATATGTAATTATATTATCTATTCTGCCTGATAATTATAATGCTTTGTTCTCAGATCTTCCCTGGAATCCTCCTCCTTTTCCGCCTTGCTCCTTTACATGAAGAGATCCGTCCAAAGTACACAAGTACGCAGTGCAGTCAATCAGAATTTGATAGTCTCTTCATAACTCAACAAGCTTTCATGTATTCCTTTGTTCCTCTGAGTTCCTCCTCTTCTTTTATCTCCTCTCCTCCACCTCTCTCCCAACTCTTCATCGTCGGCCTGTGAAGTGTAGAAATTAGACTTGTCGTGAAGCCTCTAACGAGATAATGACCAGACCTGATGGACAGCCGCCCTACCTTACTATCAACGTGATGCAGCCGACCTGAAGGATGACTGCTCGACACAAATAACCCTGAGGTAATTTGGAAGGCCATCAACTGGTCGGGAAAAGTCGACAAAAGCGATGAAATCTGCTCGAAGATGATCAGTTTGAGGTTCATTTTGAAAATCTGTATTGAACTCAGGGGGTCGGAGTGACGGTGAGTGGTATTGATGAGTTCGCCTAAACCCTTCCATTGTTGGATGACTCTTTCACAGTACTAGAGTTATACAAGGCGGTTAAGGAGTTGAAAATTAACCACAGTTATACAGACACATGCCCGAGTCTTATCATAGCTTTCGTTAC
>NC_059292.1:7532901-7560401 GCF_017591435.1 Portunus trituberculatus | reverse complement strand
CTCTAATTGTCTCTCTTACTATGTTCTTACACAATCGTTTTTGGACTGCCTAATGCACTCAGAGATTCATCTTTATTTCGTATCATTTTACATGTCTACCGTTCACGTTTCTCACTCACGCATATGATCCACCCACCAGTCGTGGTATAGGGGCAATTTGAGGGCTGAACTTAATCAAGTCGGCTTTGGTACATTTTCCATGGATTGACCCATTTCCCCTAGTAATTTACTTTCTCTTTTTTTTTTTTTTTGACTCCGCCTTCTCTCTCGCTCCGCCTTCTTGACCTACTTTACTTTCACTTTCCTCCTTACGCTGCCCTGTTTTGATCCAGGCTACCTTCCCGGGCAGTGTTGGGGCTTATTTCCTTCTTGGGAACCACTTAGTTCCTGCATCCATATTTGTTGTTTTTCTCTGCTTCCCCCATATCAAGTGTTAATTACCTTTCCTGGATGGGGTGACAGCTTGTTTTCTCCCTACTTCATCGGTCTTTTCCATTTCTTCTTTCTTCTTACTTTTCTCTCTTCTCTTCTTTCTTCATCCTTATTTTTGTCCTTTTCCTTTCTTCTTACTTGTTTTTCGTGACCAGATATATTGTGATGTGGAGTCACCATAAAAAATGTGAGGGAGTAAGGGGAAGTAGAGAGAAGAAAAAGGAAATGAAGACAAGAGAAGGGAAGAGAATGAAAAGAAAAAGAAAAGAAGAGAGAAAGAATAACAAGAAAAAGGAATGTTGAGGTATATTGTGTCTGGTACTGAGTGACAATCTTAGAAATGTGTGTATTTTTCTCATTATTTTTCCTTTTTTTCGTGTATTCTATTATTGTTATTGTTATTATTATTATTATTATTATTATTATTATTATTATTATTATTATTATTATTATTATTATTATTATTATTATTATTATTATTTATCTAGAATTTTTGTTACTATGTTCTTATTCTCTGTATGTACCACCTCTCTCAGCACCTTCCTCTTCAACGTCCTCTTTCCTTTCCTTTCCTCCTTCTCTTCCTCCTCCTCCTCCTCCTCCTCCTCCTGCGTCACCTTCCCCTGCACCACGACTACAACACTCTGAGGTAACTAATCAACCCTCTTTACACAGTTTATTCACTCCACCACAAGCCTTTGCCTTATAATCTCCTCCTTTTGCTATGTCACATTATCTGCAGAAAATCAGGCAAGATGTTACGTTGTTATTTTTTCAGGCCACCTTTTCTAGAGTGTTAGCATCTTATTTGGCTCATTATTTCCTGCGTACAATTTCCTTATTAAAACCCTGCATTTTTGTTGCTATAAAACAATACATGTACTTCATTGTCCTTGTCTTCCCCCCCTGCTGTCTCTTTTCTTTTTTTTTAGGGGGGAATAGAGGGGGCGCAGGAGGAAGATGATTGGAGTCAACCTTAATTAGTGTCTCAGGAGGATCCCAATTAGCAGAACTTTGCGTCCCTCGCTCTGGGAAGACTCCAGGTGACGGAGAGGACGGGGAGAGGGAAGAACGGAGGGAGCGGAAGATTGGATGACAAGAGAATGAAAAACTAAAATGGAAAAGTGATTGATGGGTGTAGAAATTCCTCGAAGGTGTGTGTCACAGTGTGTGTGTGGGGGGGGGAGGTTTGAGTGTGTGTGTGTATGCGTGTGAGGCTGTTGTTTGATTAGGTAAGGCATGAAGTGTGTTAAAATATGATATCAAGATATGAATAGTTCGTGAAGGAAAGAATTACATTTTGATGAGACTAATTAGGGAGATGTAAGTAAAACCAACGAAAGGTAAAATATACAAACTTGCAATGGATGGGAAGACTATAGATGTTGGAAAGGTGTCTCTATTCCTTCCACTTGAAAGAGTTCATGTCACAGGAAAAGAGAGATATAAAAACAAGCAGCCACTTTACTAACGAAGGAGATGAAACACTGTGGATACTGATTAACTCTTACATTAGAGACGTCGACAGAATAGGAAAAGTAAAAATGTACTTGCTCATCGACTTAGCAACCATGGTAACCTTCCCCTTCTTAATGAGTTCAGACCTCATAGTGACTGAGACCACTCACACTTTCCATACGCGAACAATGAGCACTCTCTCTCTCTCTCTCTCTCTCTCTCTCTCTCTCTCTCTCTCTCTCTCTCTCTCTCTCATTGAAGTCTTTAAAGTGTTATCTTCCTTTCTACTCCTCTCCTTATTTATTCATTTATTTATTTATCTGTTTATTTATTTATTTATTTATTTATTTAAGACTGTTAACTGTGCGTGATAATTATCCATTCCATGAAATCGGTAATATATTTATGGTTAATTAAAGTCCTGATGGCAATGAAAACAATTATTGCAGTTTTTGTCTTATTCGATACAAATTTTATGAGCATTCTCCAAACGCAGACCAAAAATAAATGCAATAGTAAAATTTAGTTCCGTTTTATTTTCAGCGTCAAAGAATCGAATGAGTCCGTGATTTAATTGTATTGCAATTAATGGCTTTTCTATCAGTACTTTTCTTTTTTTTCTAGTTTTTGTTATATTTCATTAAATCCTCAATTCATTCCCGCTATTCCCCTTTTCATGTCGAACTTTAGCGGAAAATATGGATTGCTTTTTACTGTCTACCTTTTCTGTCGTTCCTGTTTCCTGTCACCCCGTCTTTCTCGCCTTTTCTTCTTCTTTTTTTCTGTGTTCCTTTCATTTCCTTTGTGCACCTCCATGTCACTTCCATCGCTCGTCCCTCGTTTTATTTTTTCCTTTTTCTTTTTTCTCTCTCTCTCATGCTTCTCTTCTCTCTCTCTCTCTCTCTCTCTCTCTCTCTCTCTCTCTCTCTCTCTCTCTCTCTCTCTCTCTCTCTCTCTCTCTCTCTCTCTCTCTCTCTCTCTCTCATCAGATAATTTCAGGACTTTCTTGAAAATGTTCCAGTACCAACAGAACAATATCCTTCTCTGAAGTTTATGGAGTTTTGTCCGTAATGGAAGCAAAATATTTTATTGTATGTTTATCTACCTATTTGTTTATATGTTTATCACACACACACACACACACATACACACACACATACACACACACACACACACACACACACACACACACACACACACACACACACACACACACACACACACACACACACACACACACACACACACACACACACACACACATGATTTTAGTATATAAATTATTGTTATCATATGTTGATTTTCTTTCATTTACTTTACCTTTTTTTTCCAAAGTAAGGTTAAGCACTCCTACAGACTTTTGCAAAACTTAAATAATATTTTCAATGCGTCCTCAACATTCAACATCTAAGCACCAAAAAATATAAGTAAAATTAACATAGTCTACCCTCCACATTGAAGGAAAAGATAGAAATATTGGGACTGATTAGTATCTGTTGATTAGACGATACCTGTCTGAGTGAACTTCTCCAGGGATCGGGACACAATAGAGGTGGAGGTGGAGGAGGAGCGATAAGAGACAAAGTGAGACAGAAGGGAGTTTTAAGGTGACTGACGAGACTACTTATATATATATATATATATATATATATATATATATATATATATATATATATATATATATATATATATATATATATATATATATATATATATATATATATATATATATATATATATATATATATATATATATATATAAACACAAAGTCATCCAAGTGATTTTGCCTACAACAGAATGGTAAGAATTAATTAACAGTGTCCCGGGTTAATTGACAATTCAAATCTCCGCTGGAACAGGAGAGAGGCTAAAGGAGGGAGGAGTTCGGCAGCATTACACTGTTCTTTTCAGTTTGTGTCTGTGTTTATAAATATATTTATGTGTCAAATCCGCCGAAACTTTTTCTAGTCTCCCAAATTCCACCTTGTGATTTTAATTCTATCCCATAGAGTTACTACACGGCAAAGAAACTGCAGCTCAAGCACGTACCGTTGATAGAAAATTCTTTAATTGATAAAGGTACATTCTTGTTGAATTTTACACAAATATGTAATAGTTTACGTCCATTCCAAGTGAAGACATATATATATATATATATATATATATATATATATATATATATATATATATATATATATATATATATATATATATATATATATATATATATATATATATATATATATATATAATATATAAAAAATACAGTTTCACCAAGAACAGAATTTGCGTGTACAGTAAATAGGATTATATGAATTTAACAATTTATGAAAACACCTTTCTAATATAGACTTGTTACATATCTCTACATTATAGCCTATACCCCTTCATATGAAATTTATCTCTTTAGCATCTTTAACTCTTTATATTTATCCACCAAAGAAGGCACAGCACACGCACTTACTTGCAGAACCAAAACAAGGACCGGATGGGATCTCCTCACAATTACAAAGGCTACTGTCGCTAACACACCGCCCCGGGCATAAAGCAGAGGCACAAGGTTTACACTAGGTACAGCTGCCTCCAGTATCATCACAGGGTCCACCATTATACTCGTTGTCTGTGCAGTTACTGCTGTCGCCCATACACCGTCCATCGCAACTACCAGAGTTGCAAGATTTACAGCAGGTGCAGCTGCCTCTAGTACCATCACAGGGCCCATTATCATACTCGGCCGCTGTGCAGCTACTGTTGTCGCTCTCACACCGGCCATAGCAACTACCAGAGCTGCAAGATTTATAGCAGGTGCAGCTGCCTCCAGTAACATCACAGGGTCGTAATGTCGGTCGATCCCTAATATATATATATATATATATATATATATATATATATATATATATATATATATATATATATATATATATATATATATATATATATATATATATATATATATATATATATATATATATATATATATATATATATATATATATATATATATATATATATATATATATATATATATATATATATATATATATATATATATATATATATATATATATATATATATATATATATATATATATATATATATATATATATATATGCAGAGACTAAGTTTAATGATTGTCATTGTAGAGATTGGTAAATGTTTTTCTAGTCATAAGAGAATTTATTAATAATCATATATATATATTTTTTTTTTTGTGTGTATTCCGCATGTTATATAACGCACTGAGAGCTCAAATAGAAACAAAAAGGAGTGAAGTTAAGGCAAGGAGGAGTTTGGCGCGGCATTACACTCTGTTTTCTTCAATTTTTGCCTCAATGTTTATAAATACATTTATTTTTCAAATCCGCCAAAGCTTTTTGTTGTCACCCAAATTCCACTTTGTAATCTTGATTTTTCCCCATGTAGAGCTACTACACGGCAAAGTTAGACGGCAAAGTTAGACGGCAACTCAGGCACATACAGTTGGTAGAAAATCCTTTAAATCATAAAGCTGCATCCCTCTTGAATTTTACACACACACACACACACACACACACACACACACACACACACACACACACACACACACACACACACACACACACACACACACGGTAGCTCAGTGGTTAGAGCGCTGGCTTCACAAGCCAGAGGACCGGGGTTCGATTCCCCGGCCGGGTGGAGATATTTGGGTGTGTCTCCTTTCACGTGTAGCCCTTGTTCACCTAGCAGTGAGTAGGTACGGGATGTAAATCGAGTAGTTGTGACCTTGTTGTCCCGGTGTGTGGTGTGTGCCTGGTCTCAGGCCTATCCCAAGATCGGAAATAATGAGCTCTGAGCTCGTTCCGTAGGGTAACGTCTGGCTGTCTCGTCAGAGACTGCAGCAGATCAAACAGTGAATTACACACACACACACACACACACACACACACACACACACACACACACACACACACACACACACACACACACACACACACACACACACACACATGTACACATACATTATAGTTTACGTCCATTCCAACATATATATATATATATATATATATATATATATATATAACGCAACTTCCAAAGCTACAAAGTTTGCAGCAGGTGCAGCCGCCTCCAGTATCATCACAGGCCCCACCATCATACTCGTCCAATGTGCACACACACACACACACACACACACTGCCTCCAGTACCACCACAGGACCCACCATAATACTCGGCTGCTGTACACATCATAATGACTGGCTACTTCAGCATATTAGCATAGTATATAATCAGTTTGTGATTTACTGAGTGAGACCCGTTGTTTATGTTTGTAAAAAAACGTTCTGCCTGTGTTAGTGATATCTGTGATCTTTGCGTCTGTATGATTGTTTGGTGATTACATGGGCGTTGTTGTTTTTTGAATGGTGGGGGAAACATGAGGAATTTACTCCGAGGGGGCGAGAATAATGAGAGATTTTTGCTAATTTTCGGGATATTTTGAGGCAACGTGAAGTATATGTTAGGCATGTTATAGTTTGCTTGTGCTAGATAAAATTTAACAGTGTTTCTTGTGCTCTGTTCCTCTGCCTGTACTGACACTAGCTAATAGTAGTCTCTCGTCGTCCACATCTTTTTTTTCTTCTTTTCTTCAAGATAGCTGCCTCTTTTGTGTAAATTTTGTTTCCTGGTATATCATAGACAAGCTACATAAAGAGCTATATCGGTGTCAGAAATGAGAAGTGTATTAAGTGATCAGTATAGACGATAAATGTGCAATATTTACAGATGATGTTTGTTAAGGAGGCGTGAGTAGACATTTACTTTTCATAATGCAAAGAATAAAATAAGGGAACTTTTTATGTTTTTTCTCTCAAACCTGTAAGTGCAATTCATGCTGTATTCGTTCAGTTATATCAATATTTACTAGGAACTTACCAAATAAAGTGATGAATGATTGAGATTACTGGTTAACTGGTTAACTGCGTTATAGAGGTGGAAAGATTAGGAGCGAGAAAAAGAAGAAAGTTTTGCGCAGTGAAGCAGATAGAGGAAGGAAGGCATGCAGTTGCTAAGTTCAGAAGAGCAGTCAACATAAAAGTAGCTGTAAAAGATAGCAAGAAATGTAAATTTGCGGAAAGAGGCTGAGGGCTGTCAGTTAGAGGAGTGAAATAGATAAGACGAAAAGTTGGTTCCTATCTGATAGAGCAGTATGAGTGGAAACCTATACTTATATGTAAAGAAAACTACACCATGGTAAGGCCCCTGTATAGACTTAGCAGTTGGGTGGTGAGAAAAACTGGCGTAGAGGACTACGAACGCTTACAATTAATAGAAGCTGTTCTGGCAAGAGAAGTGACGTGAAGTTTCCAGTTTAGATTTTAAGTAAAAGACAGAACGAAGATATTTATAGTGTAGACGAAGAGGACATTTGACTGTCACTGAAGAACAAGGGATATTTGTCTGGAAGAATTTGTCGATTTGATAGATGGAAGGACTGAGTTTTGAGGCATTAAATAATACTTCTCTGCCCCAATCAGAAATTTTTGAGAGATCAGACGTTAGGCGGTCTGTCTTCCCTGCTTGATCTTGTAGTGAACACCACTACACTACTACTACTGCTATGACTACTACTACCACCGCCACCACTACTACAAGGTGGTGAGCTTAGCGGGATTGTTCCCCGCTATGCCGTGCACAGCAACCTAACGCCAGTTGGGCTGAGTGAGAGGACACAGACGCACCTCCACACCAGCTCGTCCCGTCACGTCTACCTATTGTGTACTCATAATAAACACAGACTAGAACAATTCGTTTACTTCTCCATCCGTGTCCTGGCTAGATAGTGAACACTACAATTGGTGAACCTACCAGGATACGGATGGAGAAGTAAACGAGTTGTTCCTAGTCTGTGTTTATCATGAGTACACAATAGGTAGAGGTGACGGGACGGGCTGTCGAGTACATGCGTCTGTGTCCCGGAGTAGCTCGTTGCTGACTGACTCCCCACGTGGTGATTGGATACACGGGCCGTGACCTCACTCAGCCCAACTGGCGTCAGGTCCCTGTGCACCTGGGACGGCTTAGCAGGGAACAACCCCGCTAAGCTCACCGAAGGAGGTCACCTCGTAGTAGTAGCAGTAGTGGTGGTGGTAGCAGTATAAAAAAAAAAAGTAGTAGTAGTAGTAGTGGTGGTGGTAGTAGTAGTAGTAGTAGTAGTCTGTTTACTTCCTGACGGGTTGGTCATCTTTGCAGAGATATGGAAAAATGTAATGTGGTAACATCAGTGCAAGAGTGGATAGGACAAGAAGTTTGGTTTAGACTTTAGACCATAGATTAGTAATTGGAAGAGAGTGGGTGACAAGACAGAACCCTGAGGAACACCACTGTTAATAGATTTAGGAGAAGAACAGTGGCCGTTTACCACAGCAGCAATAGTACAGTCATAGACGAAACTTGAGATGAAGTTGCTAAGAGAAGGACAGACGCTGTGGGAGGGTAGTTTATAGAGATCAAAGATTTGTAGGAGACTAACAAAAGTTTTTTATATTGATAAGGAAAGAAAAAAGTTTCGCCAAAATCTCTAAACGGGGATGAAAAATATTCAGTTAGGAAAGCCTGAAGATCATCAGTAGAGCGGCCTTGACCGAAGCCATACCGGAAATAATATAAACTATTGTGAAGTGACATGTTTAAAAATCTTCCTATGGAAGATAGATTCAAACATTTTAGTTAAGTAGGAGATTAAAGCTCTAGGGCGGTAGTTTGAGGGATTAGAACGGTCACCTTTTTTTTAGAAAAGGCTGAATGTAGGCAAATCTCTAGCAATAAGAAAGACAGAAATCAAGAGAGAGAGTTTGACTACTACGCATTTCACGGAGAGTGAGTCATTGTTTTTCGCGAATATCTTTCAAACTAATGAATTGATCGGAATGGTACTTTGACACTGTGTACTAGACACCTTCCGCTAATTTTTGGTCATACTTAGCATTGCCAAATGGTGTTAGTAAAAGCGTTTACTCGACGTTTAAAGCCGAAGTCACATGAGTCGCCAGAACTAACGTACACAATCGAACGGAGAATGGGAGGAGGAGGTGGGAAGCGAGCGGGAGAGAGGAACGTAGGGAGGAATGGGATGGGGGATTGTAGACGTTCGTATGGATAGGTTGGCGAGGCTCGGCAACACCGTATATCTCAAGAGTAAACGCTTTTACTAACACCATTTGGCATTGCTTAGTATGACCAAAAATTAACGGAAGGTGTCTTGTACACAGTGTCAAAGTACCATTCCGATCAATTTATTAGTTTGAAAGATATTTGCGAAAAACAATGCCTCACTCTCCGTGAAATGCGTAATAGGCGAGGTGTAAGTACGGAGGCGCAGTTTTTAAGAACAATGGAGGGCTCCCATCAAGTCCGTTATCCTTCCGAAGACTTAGACCAGCGAGGGCATGGAAAACACCATTGCGAAAAACTTTAATCTAACGCATGAAATAGTCAGACGGAAAGAATGAACAATCCAAGAGTCATCCAAGGTAGAGGTTTTAGCAAAGAAACAAAAGAGTTCACCTTTAGAAAAATGTGAAATATCAGTGGTGCAATGAGAATTAAATAAAAGAAGGAAAGATGAAGAAGTAAATGTATTAGAGATGTTTTTGGCTAGATGCCAGAAGTCTCGAGGGGAGTTGGATCTAGATATTAAAAGATTTTGATAATTTCTCTTAATGAATGAGTTTTTGGTAAGTTAGAGAACAGACTTTGCACGATTCCGGGTAAAAATAAAAAGCTCATGAGTTTCAGGTGATGGAATGCTCAAGCATCTTTTATAGGCCATCTTTCTGTCATGTATAGCACAAGAACAGGCTGTGTTTGGAATGTCAGGTCAAGAGAAAGAGTGAGGAATGTACGCCTCCTTCCCGAACACTATCACCTCTGTTACTCACTCAGCACAAAAACATTGGTTTCTGACAAGGAAACAATAGTCATTCCAAGGGAAATAAGCATAATGATTCCTCAGGTCCTTTCAACTGGCAGAGATAAAGCACCAGAGACATCTCCAATTTTTGGGGATCCTGAGGGAGGATTTGAGAAATAGGATAAGATATAGGTATGAGATTGTGATCGGAGGATTAGAGGGAAGGAAACTGTCAAGGATGTTAAGCGTATTCCAAGATGGTCAAGAATACGAGTAGGAAGTTGCACCAGTTGCTCTAGGTCATGGAGAATAGCAAATACGAAGGTCACCAGGATGATCGGTGAAGGGAGAGGAAAGCCAAAGCTTATGGTGAACATTGGTCTCTTGGGATGGAGATCTCAACAAAAGGGATATAGAGAGACAGAATGTGATCCACTTATAAAATTGAATAGTCAATAGATTTCTTATAGTCAGAGGAGTTAGGTGTAAGGTATGCAACACAGGTAAATCTAGTTAGAGAACGACCCTAAAGTTGTAGCCGATATGTGAAAAACTCGAAAGATTCAGCAGGAGCATAGACACGAGAGCAAATTAAGTCATTGCGAACATAGACATAGCATCCAGCATTGAAACGAAAATAAGGATAGAGAAAGTAGAATGAAACATAAAAGAGGTTACTGCCAGTTGTCTCAGACACCTGTGTTTCAGCAAAGAAAAGAAGATGAAGATTAGTAAGTAAAGGAGAGGAAGTATTCTACAGATTGAAAATTAGATTTAAGACTATGAATGTTCCAGAAATTAGGAAGAAAAGGTCGAAGGTGGGAGTCAAGACATTCAGGGTCAATACTGTCTCTCTGAAATGAAGAAACGTTGTTATTGATGGCTCCACAGGTAATGTTTTTATAGGTCCATATTCTGAAACACCTTCTGCACCGCACCTTCACTATTTTCAAAGAGCACTAGTTGAAGTGACATGGGTTTTTAAGGATGTTTTTGTATATCTAGTGACATGTTAACAAGTTTTTTGCGATATCAATAGGACAAATACTCTTTAGAACTTGGCTAATCGTCTCTGTAGTCTTTGAAAGTGGTCACGGTGATACAGGGAAACGTTTCTAAATTTAGCCCAAACACTCACCTGAAGTTGATGCAAAAGTGCCACAAAACTTCACAGCAGATTTGCCTCGATACAGCAAGTACTCACACATCAGTGTGGAAGACTTGTACCAGCGAGGCTATGAATGTACTCGTATTTCATATTTTGTTTCCATATGTTGATTTTTTTTTTTTTTATCTCTCTCTCTTTCTCTCTCTTTCTCTCTCTCTCTCTCTCTCTCTCTCTCTCTCTCTCTCTCTCTCTCTCTCTCTCTCTCTCTCTCTCTCTCTCTCTCTCTCTCATTTATGTAGCCTGAAGTGATTCCTAAGAAGAATAGGTTGAAAAAAAAGTTATCTCAACACAAAGCATTAGTAAAGAAAGTCTTATTGTCTTATCAATAAATTCTGAATTGCTCTTTGGCAACTATCTTTTGGCAGGTGTTCCAAAACTTATATTGATTATTAAACAAGGATCATCTGACGTCACGCCACAAAGCTACATATGTGGAAGATTTCAATAAGCTGATTATGAAAGAAAAGTAATGAACTAAATGTGATGTACAAAACAAATAAGGTATAAGCTTTGCCATCATGTACATTGACGTTAAAGATGATTATTAGATGAAATGCGGCCTATAAGCTGTTTCTAATGTAATCATTAATAATGTAAGAAGTTTATTGACCACATACGAACAAAAAAAGAAAGAAAGACAAACTATGCAGTACTAATCGCCGAAGCAACAGTAAGAAACATACTAAGTGATAGTTTTAAGCGAGAATGAAGTAAGACGCAGTAGGGTAGTTAACAAAGGTAGTTACTAACGACGGGGTAGTAATAAATGCTATATATGCACAGATGGCACTACACTTGCGTCCCATGAACTCATTACATGGAAAGTAGATGAACTTTGAGATTGATTACTTGGAAAACATCATGCAAATGTACATAATATTCTCTCTCTCTCTCTCTCTCTCTCTCTCTCTCTCTCTCTCTCTCTCTCTCTCTCTCTCTCTCTCTCTCTCTCTCTCTCTCTCTCTCTCTCTCTCTCTCTCTCTCACACACACACACACACACACACACACACACACACACACACACACACACACACACACACACACACACACACACACACACACACGCGTAGTGTAGTGGTTAGCACGCTCGACTCACAATCGAGTGGGCCCGGGTTCGAGTCCAGGGGGCGGTGAGGCAAATGGGCAAGCCTCTTAATGTGTGGCTCCTGTTCACCTAGCAGTAAATAGGTACGGGATGTAACTCGAGGGGTTGTGGCCTCGCTTTCCCAGTGTGTGGAGTGTGTGTTGTGGTCTCAGTCCTACCCGAAGATCGGTCTATGAGCTCTGAGCTCGCTCCGTAATAGGGAAGACCGTTGTGAATTACACTCACACACACACACACACACACACACACACACACACACACACACACACACACACACAAACACACAAACACACATAATATTAATAATGATAGTGTAGTGGTTAGCACGCTCTACTCACAATCGAGAGGGCCCGGGTTCGAGTCCCGGGAATCGGAGAGGCAAATGGGCAAGCCTTTTAAAGTGTAGCCCCTGTTCATCTAGCAGTAAATAGGTACGGGATGTAACTCGAGGGGTTGTGGCCTCGCTTTCCCGGTGTGTGGAGTGTGTCTTGTGGTCTCAGTCCTACCCGAAGATTGGTCTATGAGCTCTGAGCTCGCTCCGTAATGAGGAAGACTGGCTGGGTGACTAGCAGACGACTGTGGTGAGTTACACACACACACACACACACACACACACACTTATTGAAGATACTCTTTATTTGTCTCCATCTCGTGTACATTCACATCTTCCCACCAAAAAGTTAATCTCTGCTTAAAGGCTTCGAATGTACCTTTTTTTTTTTTTCTTTTCTTTTCTTTTTCTCAGCAATCTCACAGACTCATAGAAAGTTCGTGTCTGGTCCTCACTAACATAGTTTCACAGCATCTCGCGGAACACTGTCATCCCTAATGTTCTTCTGAAGCAGCATTTCGGACAGCCACCTGTCTTTAGGGATGAGCTTATGTCAGCCATGGCTATGTATTGCTTGCTTACTTTTTATTCAATAGTTACTGCAGAACGCCATACTGGAACAGTACACATGAATAGTAGCATTATAACGATAGCTGACAAGAACATGGATATCAGCAATCTCCACGAAGAGAAGAGACAGCGGGGAAGGTGGATAGAGAGAAACAGACCTACTGGACACAAACTCCAATATTCTGACAGGGAGCCGCAGAGAAACAACTCATTAAAACTGAGAAATATTACACGCTTTCATATACCATCGCTTTTGTTCTCTCTCTCTCTCTCTCTCTCTCTCTCTCTCTCTCTCTCTCTCTCTCTCTCTCTCTCTCTCTCTCTCTCTCTCTCATTTCCAACATTTTTAACGCAACATCTGCAACATTTGCAAATGTTGTGTTGGAGTGACTATTAAGTTGATTTCTAACTAAACTAACTCTAATAATTTAATTTAAAAATGTTCCTAAGTAAGGTGTTGACAATGGCATTGCTAGCATGCAAAAATGTAAGACGTACAGTGTAAATATTTCTTTTACGTAATGTTCCTAATTCGAACGAATTAAGCAACTTTAGAATATAGTCTACCTCTTCATCTCAAATGCACGACTCAAATGCACGACGATTAATTGTTACCTAACTCCTCTTGGACAGACTACGGAAATTAAAAGGAAAGAGGAAAAAATAATAAGAAAATGTTATAGTTCTTGTAGCCAAAGAAAAGGACGTGGAAGAAAGAACTACAAAGGCGAGAAAAAGAGAATTAGGGAGAAGGATAAAGGAGAATAAACAGTAAAGAATTAGCTGTGAAAAGATAAAAGATGGGAGAAAACTAGAAAGATGTAAGATAAAAGAGGAAGAAAGTGAGAAAAAAGATGTAGGACTGGAGGAGAAAAACAAGAAAGACGAGAAAGAAAAGGGAGAGGAGGAGGAAGAGTAAAAATCGTTCATATAATGTAGAAAGCGCAGGTGAAACAAGGTAGCTTGTTACCTTCTTTAAGGCACTGTGAAGATGTTCCCGTCTGTAACACACACACACACACACACACACACACACACACACACACACACACACACACACACACACACACACTTGATGCGCTTCGGTTATCATGCTGTCTCGCATTAGATATTCAGTTTTGCAAACTGCATTTCGATTTTTCTGAAAACAGAATACAGAACTGATTTTTACCGTGACAGTAGAGTCGTGTGTGTGTGTGTGTGTGTGTGTGTGTGTGTGTGTGTGTGTGTGTGTAATTCACTGTTTGATCTGCTGCAGTCTCTGACGAGACAGCCAGACGTTACCCTACGGAACGAGCTCAGAGCTCATTATTTCCGATCTTCGGATAGGCCTGAGACCAGGCACACACCACACACCGGGACAACAAGGTCACAACTCCTCGATTTACATCCCGTACCTACTCACTGCTAGGTGAACAGGGGCTACACGTGAAAGGAGACACACCCAAATATCTCCACCCGGCCGGAGAATCAAACCCCGGTCATCTGGCTTGTGAAGCCAGAGTTCTAACCACTGAGCTACCGGGCCGTGTGCGTGGGTGTGTGTGTGTGTGTGTGTGTGTGTGTGTGTGTTCACCTACGTTCGCCTGTGGTCACGCAGTCATTCGTTAATCTAAGGAAAGAGATACTAACGGATCTTCGGATCGAAACAAAATAATTGCTAATTGGCTCTGACAAAAGAAGAAAAATAAAGATCTACTTCAGAGATGGAGGTGCATTAAAAGTTTTTTTACGCAAGGTGAAGTCTTAGGGAAGTAAGGAAAACAGAGGCAGAAAGAGATCCAGATTCTTCCAGTAGAATGGATGAAAAAATTGAAGTAGGTACTTGTAGTCAAAACTTGCATTGGGAAGGTGGACAAAGGGATGAAAGTGACGAAGTTTTATGTGGCGAGGCAACGGGAGGCAGGCAGGAATGCAGTTTTCATATTTGCTAGAGAAGGGTCTCTGACGTGAAATCAATGTTCTTTCTATAGGCAATCAGCATAGTATCTTCTCTGCTTATTCCATTTAGTAGAGACGTATGTACCAGAGACAACTCTGCTTCGGTGAATCCTGCGGTGTTAATGGAGAGATTGTGGAGAAGTGGAAACAAGGTTGATTGAAGGAGTCCAATAAAAAAAAGCCGTTTGATAGTTGCGTAGATTTGAGTTTAATACGCATTCAAGAATGCTGGGCATATATGCAAGGTACACAAGATACACATGTAGACTGGTGTAACAGTTGCTGTAAGTCATGGACTATAGGAAAATTGAAGCCTTGTTCACTAGGGTAGTTATTTATAAAAAAAAAATGAAAGCTAAGACTGGTGATCATACCATCGTAATGTTTAAGGGAAGATAAGTTAAGTGTGCCATTGAATTTTACATAACTTGAGGAGTTGAGGAGGGAGTGACGTTGATGTCAAAGGTAGACGGTAGTAAATTTTAAACCTTCAACGACGCAGACGCAGGAGCAGCTAATATTGCGCCTAGCTAGTTTTGGTGATGAAATAAAAAAAAATACAAGGATATAGACAAGTGAGTGCTGTCTGTCAATAGACTTGGGTACTTGCGTCTCAGTTAGGAAAAGACGTGATTTAAAGATGTCCACAGATTGATTATATATATATATATATATATATATATATATATATATATATATATATATATATATATATATATATATATATATATATATATATATATATATATATATATATATATATATATATATATATATATATATATATATATATATATATATATATATATATATATATATATATATATATATATATATATATATATATATATATATATATATATATATATATATATATATATATATATATATATATATATATATATATATATATATATATATATATATATATATATTATGACTCACAAATAAAAAAAGATCACACATACTCACTGACACACACACACACACACACACACACACACACACACTGAGCCGCTATGAATTCCTCTGTTATCCTTCCCAAATCCTGCGAAGTGTTTGTTACAATCCTGTCACCTTAATGGTTTCCTGGCTCGCCTTTGCCTCATTAACCACCGCCGAATTACCTTTCCCCCAAACTCACCTCTGGACTTTCATTTTTGTTACTTTCTTCATTAGCTGTTTAACTAATGGCATTCCTACACCGTAGATTATATCGAATATATAGCGATGGCGCTATGTATTATGAATACGCTCATGTGTTTGCGTGTGTAGTAGAAAAAGAAGTGTGTCATATAAGAAATGTAAGAAAGTAAAGTTCACGCAGTTAGCGCATTTATTGTGTCTGGGTTTGGTATTGAATTCCAATGTCTTTGTCCTTATGTATAATTAATTGATGAATACCTGATGCTTAGCGAATGTGTAGTACATACTATTGGTACCGGGACACACACACACACACACACACACACACACACGCGCGCGCGCAACGAACCTGACGTATTAACACAAGCACACAAAAGTCCTCTTTCTTCTACTTCTCTCTGTCTCCCACCAAAATATAAACTCGCTTTAGTGACGTCCACAGTAATTCGATGAATGTAGCGAGCTGAAAACTGATAAAACAAGTTCCAGGACATATGAGGAGGCATAGACACCCGGTGAGGTTTGAAGCACTGGACCAGGGGGTGCTGTGGACTCATCAGTCGTAAATCTTTGACCTCGTCTGATTATTCTAGGAAGCGGTATAGTGTATAACAAGCCCCTCCACCCCACCCTCTCTCTCTCTCTCTCTCTGTTTCATCACTCGAGTTCTCTGTAGTCCATGGCGTTTCCTTCTCCCTGTCACTCTCGTCAAACATCTCCTTAACAACCTACACTTTGAGCTTTTCTTTTCATCGTGTCTTTTTTCTTGTTTCTTTTCTTCCACCTTCTTAAAGCTCATTCATATTATGCACCCAAGAATACTCGCTTTTTTTTCCTACTCCTATTTTTTCACATTCATTCTGTTCATGCTCCATTAGTTTCTCTTCCGCCTTAGCTAATTTTGGTGCACACAAATCTTCATTCCCTTCGCCCGCTGCCGCTAACCTCCAGATTTGACCCCTCACATGCATCCGACGCGTTTTGAGAGGAACATTAAAGTGCTAGTGCCATAAGACATCAAAACGCCTACTGACAGAAAAGGGAGAGCTCAAGCCTTAGCAGCAAAGAAACGTCAGTAGGAAGGTTAAACACTGCACTCAGGACGTTGCTCTCAATCCCTCGTATACTTTTTTTTCTTTTATAGTTTGTTGAGAAAGAGATATAAAGTAAAAAGAGTTAGGGTATTTTCCTTATATTTCTATACCACGTTTTTTTTTTTTTTTATCAGATTTACTTTAATGTTCTTTAGTGTTACGTTTTCTTAACACCACGCCGTGTCTCTTCCAAGTAAAAAAAAAAATCGTTTGCAAGATTAGTAAGGGAAGATGCAACGCGAGGTTTGGTGTTAGGATCTACCAACATCAACGTTTAAAAAAATGAATCTGTCTGAGAAAACAACACCACCAATCACATTCGTAGTACACTATGAAAATTCCTTTAGAAAATAAGAATCCATGGTACAGGTGCAGTACATTACAAAGTACATACAGAAATAAACATTGGAATACGCTTGTGTGTCAACAAGGATACTTCAAAATTCGGAATTGGGCACTGAAGGACAGACATGTGGAAGGCAATATCGGCAAGCTGCCAGGAATGTCATGCGTCGTCATTAGTTATATGTTTCTTTAATCTTTTTATTTTATTTATTTTTGGAATTCTTTGGAAATTTTTTTGGAAAGAGTTAGAGAGCGGAACTTTGTGTTGGCAATTTGCTACTTCTGCTACAGCTGTAGTTTTCGTAACTGGTAATATAATCACATTACTACTGCTGAAGGAAGGAAAAAATTTAATAGAGAAGATAATCTCATTCATATGGCAATCCTAATATTTGAAAAAAAAAATTATAAATCTTACAGAAATGAGCCTGACTATAAATATATTATCTTTTTTATTGGAGCGTAATAAGACTCTTTTTATAATTTTGAAATTGATGAAAATTAGGAAAAAATACTAATAATCAAGTGTAAAATAGACTGCTGAATTCATCTTATGTGTGTGTGTGTGTGTGTGTGTGTGTGTGTGTGTGTGTGTATATATATATATATATATATATATATATATATATATATATATATATATATATATATATATATATATATATATATATATATATATATATATATATATATATATATATATATATATATATATATATATATATATATATATATATATATATATATATATATATATATATATATATATATATATATATATTGAGGCAATAAAACTGTCACGCTGCCGAATGAATACATAACTCTGACAAATAAAAACGGGAAATCATTGTTCCTGGGCTTTGGTTGGCCAGACATATTAAAAAACCTATCACAAAGATGCTTTGCTGAAGTTGAAACATGTTAAAGCTGTGAACTCTTGTAAATTAGGGAGAAAATCGAAGTTATAACCAAAGCTAGAGAAATGGTAACCAATAGTGTGGGACCATTAGTGAAAATCATCAAGATCAATGCGAGACCAGATAAAGTGTGTAAACTTTTAGGGACATCGAGAAAAGATAATCATTAAGTGGCGGAAGGATCTAGTTTTCAGTGTAACATATGTATACCGTGTTTGGGCCCACGGGAGGCACACGCTAATCAGATTGCTCCAGACAGTTACGTCAGTTTTGTCCTGGAGATCTACGTCTGTTGTTTACAAAACCTGTTGTATGTAATAGTTGTATATAATATGTTGTATATGATAGTTACTTGAAATCTTGATGAGACAGGCACCACGACAAAGAACATGTATAAATTCCTTTTTACCAGTTATTCATGTTCTTATTTAATTATTTATTCATTCATTTATTTATTTATTGTGTATTAGGTTTTTAGTATTTTGAATTAGGGAACCAAAATTTTTAAATCACACACACACACACACACACACACACACACACACCGGCACCACTACCACCCACCACCACTACCACTACCACCCACCACCACCGTCATCATCATCATCATCATCATCATCATCATCATCATCATCATCATCATCATCATCAACAGCTGCAGCAGCAACAACAACAACAACAACAACACAGCAAAACGCAACACAATACTATACAAAAAATCTACAACACAACACAACACACCACGCAAATTTTATTCCCACGCCCCGCCCCTCTCCCCCCACCCCCCACACTTCTTTTTTTCTTGCCTCTTTTTCCAGTTTAATAAAAAAGAAGCACGTACACCCACATGAAAACAGACAGAGACAGACACACATTGCCCGGTTGAGAGACAGACAGGCCGGCGCTTTTCATTTGTTTTGGTGGCGCAGCAATACTCTGTCTTTCCTGGGGGGAGTTGGAGGGGTGGGATGGGGGCACGCAATCAGGGGGTCAGCATGGCCGCCTGAAGGGTCACAGTGGCCTGCAGGACGAGCGGCGGGAGGTCACGATACAATGCACAGCTGGTTAATCAGTTTGACGAGAAAGAGAGGGAATATTGTTGTTTTTAGTACACCAAAGGAATTAACTCCTCTCTCTCTCTCTCTCTCTCTCTCTCTCTCTCTCTCTCTCTCTCTCTCTCTCTCTCTCTCCTTATTCATCATCATTCTTTCTTTCTTCTTCTCTTTCTCGATGCAGTCTTTCTCATTCTCTTCCTGGTGTAGTACTTCTGGAATCTTCCATCTTACCTAACCGGATTCCTATTTACTTATTTATGGCTTCCTATACTTCTTATTAAACTGATCTCTGATTCTCCATCATTTCTCCTTCTATGGTGTAGCTCATCATCCTCTTTATGTACGTATATGTCTCGTTCTTATCTTCTCCCTTCTCTTTCTCTTCTTCACTCCATTCCCTATCTGCTCCTCTCGATCTCTCTTTCATACTTCCTTTTTTTCAAGCATTCTGTCTTTCCCCTCTTCTACCACGCCAACTCTCTCTTTTAACTTCTCTTCATTCTTCATTCCTTACTTCTTTTTACGCAATTCTGTTTTCTCTCTGTACCCTTCAGTTCCTTATGGTCACTTTATGTTCCTGGTCACGCCCCCTCAAAAAAAGACTCTGATAAAATCTTTCCTGGTCATAGTACACTTCTCTGAGCAAGTAAAGCACGTCTCTATCAAGTTCTGCAGTTCGGCAATGTATTTCTTGAGTATTATGAGTTTTTCGCTTTCATTCATCAGATTTTGTTATTCTTCGGTTCTCTCTATACTTTTCCCACTCTTCTCTCTCTCTCTCTCTCTCTCTCTCTCTCTCTCTCTCTCTCTCTCTCTCTCTCTCTTGTGCTACTCTTTTCATCCTCCTCCTGCTCATCATTCTCCTTTAGCAACCTTTCTCATACTCCTCCTCCTCCTCCTCCTCCTCCTCCTCCTCCTCCTCCTCCTCCTCCTCCTCCTCTTCCTCCTCCTCTTATGAGCCTCTATTTCCAAACAACTGCAACCAAAAGGAAGAAAGCGACACACGGAACGAAAAGAGCGGAAAAGAGAAAAGCTGCAGAGAATGAAACCCGGTAGAGCAGGATGCATATGTGAACTGACTCTGTATTCTCTTTGCGGCATTGACACTATATGAAGAATTCACGAAAGCCAAAGTTGATTAAAAGTGTAACATTTTATACACAACTTCCCAGGGACCTAACCTACCACTCTCCTGTCCCCTCCCCCCTCCCCCAGCAGTTCTGTCCTCTATCCTTTCCTCCCTTCTCTATTCTGACCCCTGCCACATCTAATCCATCATTCTCTCTCACTGATCTATCATTATCCAATTAATCAATCAAATCACTATCACATTTAGGTGTTAATCGTTACCTGTCATCACCTCCCTTCCTGTCTCTCTTTCTCTTACACCTAGACAGATACCCCGATCCGTCATCTCTCTTCCCTTCCCAGCCAAAACAGAAATCCTCTTCCCTTCTCATTGCCAGTCCAAATCGCCAACATCTGCGGTCCTAAAACACTAGTGACTGTAGCTGTCAGTAGATGTGTAGTTTTGGAATGCACTACTAGGCATAAATTTGTTCTCTGCATTGATTGAAATATTTATACCAAAACGCATAAATGACACGTAGCAGCATCGGCAGGGAGAGAGAGAGAGAGAGAGAGAGAGAGAGAGAGAGAGAGAGAGAGAGAGAGAGAGAGAGAGAGAGAGAGAGAGAGAGAGAGAGAGAGAGAGAGAGAGAGAGAGAGAGAGAGAGAGAGAGAGAGAGAGAGAGAGAGAGAGAGAGAGAGAGAGAGAGAGAGAGAGAGAGAGAGAGAGGACTTCCTAAATGTTTCAAGATAGATACCAATTTAAGGCGAGCCAAAGATGCTTCCTTTCATCATCTAAAGACGAAAGAATTGGCATAGGGATTCAAAAATATTAAACCTGTATTTGTATGTAAACTTAACAAAATGTAATCTTATTTATATTGTGAGAGTCAAGTAAATTTAATCTCTCTCTCTCTCTCTCTCTCTCTCTCTCTCTCTCTCTCTCTCTCTCTCTCTCTCTCTCTCTCTCTCTCTCTCTCTCTCTCTCTCTCTCTCTCTCTCTCTCTCTCTCTGTGAGGTTTGTGTGCTATGTGCGTCTGTTTATCTATGTACATACGTACGTGTATTTCTATAATTCTATTTTACATGTGTGTGTGTGTGTGTGTGTGTGTGTGTGTGTGTGTGTGTGTGTGTGTGTGTGTAATTCACCTCGGTCGCCTGCTGGTCACCCAGCCAGTCTTCCCCATTACGGAGCGAGCTCAGAGCTCATAGACCGATCTTCGGGTTGGACTGAGACCACAACACACTCCACACATCGGGAAAGCGAGGCCACAACCCCTCGAGTTACATCCCGTACCTATTTACTGCTAGGTGAACAGGGGCCACACATTAAGAGGCTTGCCCATTTGCCTCGCCCTCTCGATTGTGAGTCGAGCGTGCTAACCACTACACTACGCGGTGTGTGTTACGTTCACCGGTTAAACGGGTAAGATTGGCATCGGGGAGCCGGTGAACAATAACAATAAAAAAAAAGCTACACTGCAGGTTCAACTGGTGAGGAAATGCAAAGGGGCACTTTAAAAAGCTATTTTAATAACCCATAATGAAACTGACACACATAGATATAACATGAAACATGAAACACAGATATATAACATGAAACACAGGAAAATGACATACACATATACATATAACACAGAAATAAATACAACAATAAAGAACCCAACTTAATACCTAACAATAATCCTAATCCTAAATGGAGGCAATGTGGAAAACACGGACGAGGGGAAGTGATACTTATGCGGTGTCGCAGTGGTGAAGTGCTGGGTGATGGTTGATCCCACGGTAGACCCAAGAGGCGTTGTGTTCACTGGTTGAGGCCTTGACCTCGACTGACTTCCAGAAAGCCAAGAGCTGGCTTAACACTTTCGGTTGAGTCGAATGGGGCCGCGTGAGTCCAACTTCGGGACAGTAGCGGGCTTCATGAAACGGTGACGTGGAGGGTTCATGAGACGGTGGCGTGGAAGGTTCACGAGACGGTGACGTGGAAGGGAGGCGGAGAGGTGGCGAACGAGGTAACAAGCGGAGGAGGTGATGGTAGTGGAGTATGTTACGGGCGGGCCGTAACATTTCCTCCCCCCTAAGACCTCCGTAATGGGCTCATGAAGGAGGTGAGACGGGAGATCTTGATAAGGCGTCGGCGATGATGTTGTCCACCCCCTTGATATGGTGGACTTCCAAGTTGAAGGGTTGAGTTAACAAGGCCCACCTAAGAATGCGTTGGTTTCGGTTCTTCATGGCGTGAAGGAAGGCCAGAGGATTGTGATCGGTGAAGACCTTCGTAGTTTGAGGACCAGGATGAAGGTAGCACTCAAAACGTTGGAGCGCCAGGACGAGTGCCAGAGCCTCCTTCTCGATGGTGGAGTAGTTGAGTTGATGTTTCTTCAGCTTGGCGGAGTGATAGGCGATGGGATGGAGGATGCCGCTTGTGGGGTCCGTTTGTAGTAGGACAGCACCCACTCCAACTCCACTCGCGTCCACTTGTAGATGGAAGGGCGGGAGTGATCTGGCGTCCAGACCACTGGTTCCGAGGAGAGGAACGCCTTGAGATGTTGGAAGGCTTGGTCACAGGTCGGGGTCCAGTGGAAGGGGACGGAAGTGCTGATAAGGTCCGTCAGGGGCGGCCAGGGTGGAGAAGTTCCTACAGAATCGTCTGTAGAAACCAGCCATCCCCAAGAACCTCATGAGAGCTTTCCTGGTGGTAGGGACAGGAAGCCAAGGATGGCCTCCACGTTGGCTCTCTTGGGGCGAACCTTGCCGTTCCCACCACATGTCCCAGGTAGACCACCGTAGACTTCCCGAAGGTGGACTTGGCCAGGTTGATTGTAAGCCCGGCTTCCTGCAACCGACCCATCAGCCTCCGAAGACGGGTCAGATGTGTCACCCAGTCGTCCGAAGTCACCACCAGGTCGTCCAGATATGCAGATGTTCCCTCCAAGTCCTGGGTGATGTAATTTATAGCCCTCTGGAAGGTGGCGGGAGCATTAGACAAGCCGAAGGGCATCACTGTGTATTGGTATAGTCCGAAGGAGTGATGAAGGCGGATATTATTCGGGCCTCGTCCGAGAGGGAATCTGGTAGTAACCTTTAAGTAAGTCTATAGTGGTTACAAATTTGGCTACTCCTATACTATCTATAAGGTCCTCTATCAAGGGCAATGGGTAGGAGTCTGGCACCGTCACTTTATTTAATTTCCTGTAGTCGGTGCAAAATCGACTACTACCATCTGGCTTAGATGTTAACAGGCAGGAGAAGCCCAGGGGATATACTAGGTTCTGCAAGGTGATGACAGAGCAGATAGTCTACCTCTTTTTTCATCAAGTCTCTTTTAATGGGTGAAATGCGATAGGCTGGTTGTCTTATAGGCTTGATGTCATTAGATATTAATGTTATGTCATGTTGGATAGTATTACAAAGTCCTGGAAGGTCACCTGTGATTTCTGAAAAGTCTAGCAATAACTTTTTAAGATCAGACTGTTGTGAAGGTGTTAAGGAAAGAAACACCTCATCAAGGTTGGACATGATTTGGCTGTTTGAGGGGCGTCCTTTAGGTGACGAGAAGAGGAATTCGATGTCGGACTCTTCCTCGGGGGGCACAGGACCAGACTCCTTCCCTACCAGACATACAGGTACAGTGCGAGACAAGTCGTCCTCTGGTTCTCTGGAGTGGTAAGGTTTCATTAGATTAATATGAACTAGTTGGGAATCCTTACGACGGTCAGGAGTGTGGACCACATAATTTAATGGACTTAGTTTTTGAGCCACAACATAAGGTCCCATGAACTTACTGTGAAGAGCATTGCCTGGAGTGGGGAGAAAAGTAAAACCTTGTCTCCTGGTTTGAAACTTCTCATGACAGATTTGGGAAGAGAATTCTGTTGCATTTTAGTTTGAGATTTGAGGAAGTTTGATTTAGCAAAAGATCTGACTTCACTGATTTTATTCTTAAGGTTACTGATGTAGTCAGACACACTGGGGCTTGAAGGAGTATTTTGAGTAAACCATTGATCCTTTAATATTTTGAGAGGCCCCCTGATCTGTCTACCATAGAGTAATTCAAAAGGGAGTAACCTAAAGAATCTTGAGGAGATTCTCTTAAAGCGAAGAGAAGGAAAGAGATACTTTCATCCCAGTCTCCTTGATGCTCCAAGCAATACTTCTTCATCATGGATTTTAATGTTTGGTGAAACCGCTCCAGACAGCCTTGGGATTGGGGTGGTAAGCCGAGGAGGTTACATGGTCGATGTTTAGCTCATTCACTATCTGTTGGAAAAAATTGCTAGTGAAATTGCTACCCTTGTCAGACTGAATTTGTTTTGGAATTCCTACCGAGGTGAAAAATGTATTAGATGTTTTACAATGGTCTTTGATGTGATGTTCTTAAGAGGGAATGCTTCAGGGTACCTGGTAGTGGGATCCATGAGGGTTAACAAATACTGATTCCCTCGTTTGGTTTTGGGTAAGGGCCCTACGCAGTCTAGAATGATCTTTTCGAAGGGCTCCGTCTGAACTGGAATAGGCGTCAGAGGAGCTGGCACAAGGCGTTCGTTAGGCTTACCCACAATTTGACATATGTGACATGTTTTTACATAGTGTGACACATCCTTTTTCATTCCTGGCCAAAAAAATGTTGAAGAGCCTTCTTGTAGGTTTTTTGGATGCCTAGATGACCTGACAATCCATCATGAGCTAGTTCTATAATGGCTGGTCTTACAGACAAGGGATGACAACTTGATGTGTTTCTGACCAGGTGTCTAGTTGTTTCAGTTCAGGAGGTCTGTAGGCACGCATCAGGACTCCTTCCTGATAATAAAAACAAGGCAATTTAGACATATCCTTTGTCTCACTGGCAACATGTCTGATCTTAGCCAAAGTGAGATCCTGTTCCTGAGCATTAATCAAATTCTCCTTTGAAATGATGTTATTGTACAAGTTGTCAGTAGAGGCAATCATTGGTGGAGGAGGTGGTGAAAGGGCAGGGGACTTGGACTGAGACCTGGTGACTGCACACACTGGGAAGAAGTGAGGGGATGTTTCGTCCAGGGTCTTAGTGGGACTTTCTGTTAAGGGAGAATCAAGAACAATTAAGTTTGGAACAGCCAAGTTACCCGCAAGATCATTACCCAGTACAAGATGTACCCCGGTACTGGCAGTTCACCAGGTTTAATGGCTACCTCAACCTCTCCTGAAATGAACGGGCACTGTAAGCTAATATTAGCCAAGGGATAGGAGAGCTGTGATTCGAGACCTGTAAGGATCACCTTCTCCCCAGTGAAAGCCTGTTTGATGTTAGGGATGACATCTTCCCTTAAGATGGATTGGGCAGCACCTGTATCACGCAGAACCTTGACATTTATTGCCTTGTCTTTACCATCAGTCAGGGACACTTTACCTTGATACATGTACGAGTCATAAAGTTCTAGAGGAGAGTTGACAGGGTTAGCTAGGGCCACTGGTTTCTTGTTCTCAAATGTGTTAGGTTTAGGGGCCACAAAAGAAAGTTGACGTTGAGAGGCCTTGCAATTTGGGTGTCTACATTTCTGGATCGTGTGACCTGGCTTCTTACAGTATGTACACCAGGGGGAATTATATGCATTTGGCGAGAATCCGGTCGGCTTACCACCCGCGCCCCAAAACCTTCCCCAAAGGAGGACCTAACATTAGATAGTGAACCACGACCTCTACTACCCAGGGATCCCATCAACAAAGCAAACGCATCAGCCACTTTAGCGGCAGACATAAGATCACTCTCTCCCGTTCTTCCACATGCCTCAGAATATTAAAGGGTAACTTGTTCTTCCATTCTTCCAGGACCATTAGATTGAGCAACTCCGAAAAGGTGGTAATGTTAAGGGCGGCTAACCATTTCTTAAATTGTCTTAGTTTCTCACTAGCAAATTCAACATAGGTGTGAGACTCTGGTTTCACATACTTTCGGAACTGTTGTCTGTATCCATCAGAAGTGATAGAGTAGGCGTCTAGAATGTTACCTTTGATCTCTTCATATTCTACCTCATCACTAAGGCCGTTGTATACCCTATAAGCTTTTCCTACTAGCTTAGGGACAAGGAGAGACACCCACTGATCCTTGGGCCATTTATTCCTATTAGCAATGCTCTCAAAAGCGCGAAATGACCCGTCAACATCAGATTCATCAAAAGGGGAACTAGCGGAGCAGCTGTAGCAGGATTAAAGCTTGCTAACTTTTTCTTTATATCTATTTCTTCCCTCTAAACTTAGCGTCATTTCGTAGGGCTAACTCCTGAATTTCTAACTCTTTCTCCTGCCTTTTAAGTTGTAACTGAAATTCTCTCTTTTTTTTTCTGCCTGTAGTTGCATTTGTTTTCTGCCTGTAGTTGCATTTGTTTTTCTTCTCTCTCTCTAGCTTTTTTTCTGCCTGTAGTTGCATTTCTTTCGCTTCTTTTTCTGCCTGTAGTTGCATTTGTTTTCATGCATCCGGTATTCTAGTTTAAGCTTCTCAATTTCCCACTGACTTATCCTACTCTTATCCTGTTCTTCCTGGGGACTGTGTATTATAGTCCTCGTAGAGGCTGACATGGGAGTTAACTCTTCTATGGCATTTCCTAGCAACTGACCTTCTTGCACTAGATGTTCAACAACTACATTCTTAATGACCTCTTTAGTCATCTGAGACGTGATGGGAACATCAAAATGTTTAGCGATGGTCTTCCACTGGTCCTTCTTTATATTAGCACCTTTAAGTTGTTCCAGAGAAGGGTCAGCACAAAATCTTCAACGTTAAACTGAGCGGAAGCCATATTAAATAGATGTTAAACAACAACAAAAAAAAATGATAAGCGAATTACTTAAGTGAGGAACTTGGCAGAGTGATAATAAAGGCAACCTTGGAAATTACCTAGATTATACTTAAGTAAACACTTATGAGTACAATCACTAATGAGGGGTAAACTAGAGAATTACGGCATTAAGAGGGATCCGGATTACTCTAGTTACG
>NC_059292.1:7525401-7527901 GCF_017591435.1 Portunus trituberculatus | reverse complement strand
AGGGTCACTGAAGAAGAGAAAATATTTGTTGTGTCGATTTGATCTGTGGAGGAATTGAGTTTTTGAGGCAATGAACAATGCTATTTTTCTTCTCTAATCAGAAATTTTGAATGATCAGACACCAGATGCTCTATGTCTTCCCTGCATTATCTGTTTAGATATTTCCTGACGGGTTGGTCGTCTCTAAAGAGAGGTTAAAAAATATTGGGTGGCACCATTTGCACAAGAATGAATAGGACAAAAGTTTCGTCACAACCTCTAAACGGGATGAAAAATACTGAGTTAGGAAAGCCTGAAGATTACCAGTATAGCAGTCTGGACGGAACCCATACTGGCGATCAGATAGAAGATTGTCAAGCAACAGAGGTTTAAGAATCTTCCTATGGAGAACAGATTAAAAGTATGTCCAGATGATCAGGAATACGAGTAGAGTGATACAACAATAGCTCTAGGTCATGTATGATAACAAAATTGAAAGCTAATTCACTAGGATGATCACAGAAAGAAGAGAAAGCCAAAGCATATGGTGAACCTTGATGTCTATAAAAATGGAGATCTCAACCAAAGGTAAGAGAAACAGAATGTACTCCACATTTTGAAGTTGAATGATCATTGAATTTCTTATTGTCAGAGGAGTTAGATGTGAGGTATATAACGTAGATAAATGTAGTAAGAGAATGACTCTGAAGTCGTAGCCAGAATGTGGAAAACTCGAAAGATTTAGGAGCATGGGCACGAGAGCAAGTCAAGTCGTTGCACACTTAGCTAGACGCAACATTCAGCTTTAGAACGAAGATAAGAATAGAGAAAGTAGAATGGAAAACAAAAGTGGCTACCGTCAATTGCGTCTGACCCCTGTGTTTCAGTGAGGAAATGAAGATGAGGTTTAGTAAGGGAGAGGTGGTATTCTGCAGATTGATGATTAGATCTACTGTTCCAGAAATTATGAAAAACAAGTTGAAGAGGGAGTTAAGACATTTTGTGTCGATACCGTGATGCTTTGAACTGGAGAAGTGTCAGCATTATTGGCTTCACAAATTGTGAGTTTATATACTCACCTGAAGTTGTTGCCAAAAGAAACAGCAAACTTGACAGCTTACTTCACTCGATACAGTGAGTGCTCAAACAACTGTGTGAAACGCAAGCACCAGCATTGCTATAAATACATTACTGAGAAGTGCTGTTTGGCATTTTTTTTTCTTACCAGATGCTAAAGATTAACATTGAATATTAAAAATATATTATCGAACGCCACGTCACACAGTTACACACGTGACGTATTTCAATATATTGATTATGAAAAACATTGGGATATTAGAACGTGACTTATTTGACACCATATGTCACTTATCGAAGTAGAAGCAGTAGTAGTAGCGTTACCATTAATACAATAATAATGACAAATAAAATAACCATTATGAAAATGATAACAATTGTAATGATGATGATGATAATAATGACAATAATAATAATGACTAATAATGATAATAATAATAATTATTATTATTATTATTATTATTATTATTATTATTATTATATTATTATTGTTATAATAATTATATTATAATAATAAATAATATCAATAATAATAATAATTATTATTATTATTATTATAATAATAATAATACCAATGATAATAATAATAATTATTATTATAATAATAATAATAATACCAATAATAATAATAATAATAATAATAATAATAATAATAATAATAATAATAATAAAAATAATAATATTACCACCAATAATAATAATAATAATAATAATAATAATAATAATAATAATAATAAAGAATAATAATAATAATAATAATAATAATAATAATAATAATAATAATAATAATAATAATAATAATAATAATAATAATAATAATAATAATAATAATAATAATAATAATAATAATAATAATAATAATAATAATAATAATAATAATAATAATAATAATAATAATAATAATAATAATAATAATAATAATAATAATAATAATAATGATAATAATAATAATAATAATATATTAATAATAATAATAATTACCATAATAATAATAATAATTATAATAATAATAATAATAATAATAATAATAATTATAATAATTATAATATTATCAATCATTATCATATTATTATAATATTATAATTATTATTATTATTATTATATTATTTATTATTATTATTATTATCATTATTATTTATTATTATTATCATTATTATTATTATTATCATTATTATCATTATTATCATCATTATCATTATTATCATTATCATTATTTATTATCATTATCATACATTATGATCATTATCATTATCATTATCATTATTATCATTATTATCATTATCATTATTATCATTATTATCATTATTATTATTATCATTATCATTATTATTATTATTATTATTATTATTATTATTATTATTATTATCATTATTATTATTATCATTATTATTATTATCATTATTATTATTATCATTATTATTATTATTATTATTATTATTATTAT
>NC_059292.1:7497901-7520401 GCF_017591435.1 Portunus trituberculatus | reverse complement strand
GTTGTTGTTGTTGGTGTTGTTGTTGTTGGTGTTGGTGTTGTTGGTGTTGGTGTTAATTATTGTTATTGTTGTTGGTGTGTTGGTGTTATTGTTATTGTTGGTGTTGGTGTTAATTATTGTTGTTGTTTAGTGTTGTTGTTAGTGTTGTTGTTATTGTTATTATTGGTGTTGGTGTTATTTGTTGTTATTGTTGTTATGTTGTTGGTGTTGTTGTTAGTGTTATGTTAGTTGTTGTTGTAGTTGGTTGTTGTTATTTGTTTGTTATTATTTTTGTGTTGTTGTTGGTTTATTATTGTTGGTGTTGGTGTTGTTGTTATTGTTATTATGTTGGTGTTAGTGTTGTTTGTTGGTGTTGGTGTTGTTGTTATTGGTGTTGGTGTTGTTGTTTGTTTTTGTTGTTGTTGTTGTTGTTGGTGTTGGTGTTAGTGTTGGTGTTGTTAGTGTTGTTGTTGTGGTGTTGTTGTTGTTGTTGGTGTTGGTGTTGTGTTGGTGTTGTGTGTGGTGTTGGTGTTGGTGTTGGTGTTGTTAGTTTTGGTGTTAGTGTTGGTGTTGGTGTTGGTGTTGGTGTTGTGTTGGTGTTGGTGTTGGTGTGTTGTTGGTGTGGTGTTATTAGTTGTTGGTGTTGGTGTTGGTGTTGGTGTTGTCTGTGTTGGTGTTGGTGTTGGTGTTGTTGGTGTTGGTGTTGGTGTTACCGCTGCTGCTGCTGCTGCTGCCTCCACCGCTGCTGCTGCTGCTGCTGCCTCCACCGCTGCTGCTGCTGCTGCTACTACTACTACTACCACTACTACTACTATTAACTAACTAACTAACTAATACTACTTTTGCCGAAGGAGGCAGGGAGGCATTCAGTTAGCAGGATCAGAGAAGCATGTAAAAGGAATATAGCGAAAGAAGAAGCGTGTGACGAAGTGAATGAGGAAGACGAACAGGTATACAGGAGGAGTTGATAAGAATATAAGCTTTTGATTCCACGATGCTTTAGAGAGAAACGAGATGTGAAGTTCCCATTTTAGATTTTTATTAAGAAGTTAGGTAGAGCCTGTTCAAGATAGAAGAAAGGAACAGTTGCATATCAGTGAAGAAGTGATAAAGGTGACAGGTATGTGGAAAGTTGCTTTGAATCGATAGATGGAGGAATTGGGTTTTGAGGCATTGAACTCAGTCAGTGCTCGGTTTCCCTGGGATGTTGTAGACTCTACAACATAAGTGACACTATATGTGGTTTATCAGCGTTTATTATTCAGTCTCTTTAGGCTTGGACGTGTGTGTGTGTGTGTGTGTGTGTGTGTGTGTGTGTAATTCACCTCGGTCGCCTGCTGGTTACCCCAGCCAGTCTTCCCCATTACGGAGCGAGCTCAGAGCTCATAGACCGATCTTCGGGTAGAACTGAGACCACACACACTCCACACACCGGGAAAGCGAGGCCACAACCCCTCGAGTTACATCCCGTACCTATTTACTGCTAGGTGAACAGGGGCCACACATTAAGAGGCTTGCCCATTTGCCTCGCCGCGCCGGGACTCGAACCCAGGCCTCTCGATTGTGAGTCGAGCGTGCTAACCACTACACTACGCGGTGTGTGTGTGTGTGTGTGTGTGTGTGTGTGTGTGTGTGTGTTATTTATAAAGATCACTTTTTCTATGTCATTCCTAACAGCACCACTCTCACCTCCACTTGCGCTCTGTCACCAAGAACCCTTTGCGTCCAATCACTGTTCTACCTGCTTCATCTCGCACATTACTTTTATGAGTTCATTGTCAGCATTGCTTCCCTTCCTTCTTTCCTCTTCTTCATCACCTCAATCTCATATTTTACCTTTCACCGCTGCTTCCTCTACTCACTCAACGTTCAGTCTTTCCTCCTCCTGGCTAACCAATGAACCTTGCATTACCTGGCTTATCTGTTAAGGGATCTTGGCTTCCATGCATACACACTCCAATATATACCAGTCATTAATAAAGGAAAATTTGTACGGCTGTCATGGTTCTTTTATTAACGAGATTAATGTGCCACACGACGGGGAGCGACAGCCAATAACAGACAGGCAGACAGACAGACAAACGTCTTTGAAAACATATACAAACAGAGGAAAAAGTAGGAAATTCACATTCACTATTTATGTAAGCCGATTCGGAAACTTTTTTTTATATTTTTCTTTCTTAAACCATTTTTTCTCGTTGTTAAAAGTGAATAATGATAATAGGTCTTCAAAGAAAAATTTTCGTCTGTTTGTTTCACTATAGACAGTCAAGTCACACACACACACACACACACACACACACACACACACACACACACACACACACACACACAGACTAAAAGCTATGAATCTACCAACCCTGGAACAGAGGAGAGAGGGGATCTGATACAAGTTTATAAATTGATTAACGGAATGGATAAAGTGGATAATGAGAAACTAATCCTGAGAGAAGAATATGACATTAGAAGCATAAGATCGCACAGTAAGAAACTGAGGAAGGGAAGATGTCTGAGAGATGTTAAAAAATTTAGTTTCCCGCAAAGATGTGTTGAGACTTTGAACAGTTTGAGTGAGGAAGTGGTGTCAGCAAAGAGTGTGCATAATTTTAAAGAAAAATTGGATAAGTGTAGATATGGAGACGGTGCCACACGAGCATAAAGCCCAGGCCCTGCAAAACTACAACTATGTAAATACAACTAGGTAAATACACACACACGGTTGCGTGTTGATGTGGTCTCAGTCCTACCCGAAAATCGGTCTATGAGCTCTGAGCTCGCTCCGTAATGGGGAAGACTGGCTGGATGACCAGCAAGCGACCGAGGTGAGTTACACACACACACACACACACGCACAAACACACACACATAAGATATTGTTGCATAAGACATATTATTATCATTGTTTTTGTTAGTAGTAGTAGTAGTAGTAGTAGTAGTAGTAGTAGTAGTAGTAGTACTATTATTATCATTATTATTATTATTATTATCATTATTATTATCATTATTATTATTATTATTGCTATTATTTTTATCCTTATGAAGCCGTGATATGAGGCCTATAATCTGTTTCTCATGTAACTGGTATCAATGTAAGAGGTATATTGACTACATCTGAAAAAGCAAAATTCAGAGAAAGACAAAGTGTATGGTGCTAATCGACGGAATAATAAGAAACGTAGTAAGCGAGAGATTTAAGCGAGGAAGGAGTCAGACGCTCCGGGGTAGCAACAAACAAGGTGGTAGTAATAAGTGTTCTATATGCACAGGTGACACTACACTTGCATCGTACGAACTAAATACATGGAAATGAGATGTAGTTTGAGATTGACTACTTGGAAGAATTATGCAAATGAAATCTCTCTCTCTCTCTCTCTCTCTCTCTCTCTCTCTCTCTCTCTCTCTCTCTCTCTCTCTCTCTCTCTCTCTCTGAGGTTTGTGTATTTTATTTGGATTACTTAAGTGCGTCTGTTTATTTATATACATACGTGTATTTCTTGTGTGTGTGTGTGTGTGTGTGTGTGTGTGTGTGTGTGTGTGTGTGTGTGTGTGTGTGTGTGTGTGTGTGTTGATTAGTTTTAGCCCTTGCCATCTGTCTGTGTGTTTTTTTTGTCATGTTTACAGACCAAAAAATGAAGAGCTGTGGCAATGAGGGTGGGGCGGCGAGGGCTCTCATTCCTCCTCTAGCCAGCCCGGTCTGATGGATGGCGCACCAGTTAAACATGTCATGTATTTTGTCTGTTAGCGCTGGTCGTGCGAAGTGGATCGTTGTTGTTGTTGTTGTTGTTGTTGTTGTTGTTGTTGTTGTTGTTGATGATGATGATGATGGTGATAACGAAGATGGTTAATGGTGACGGTAATGGAAAAGATCTATTGTGTGGTGACGGTTGTAGTGTTGTGCTGGCAGCGAGTGTAGTGGTGGGGATGGTGAAGAAGTCACAGTGATGAATGTTGCCGTTGGGAAGGAAGAAACATTAAAGGGGTTGTCTGTTTTTTTTTTTTTACTCAGTTAATGATATTTTTACCTATAGTGCTGCCATCGATATTATTGCCCATACGATTATTATAATTGGTGTCACTATCACTGCTCCTACCTCTCCTACCACTAATACTAATATAACAACAATAATAACCTGCACCAATAACGACACAAAATAACAACAGCAAAAGCTACTCTACGGCTTCGACTGCTACTATTACTACTACTACATTACTTTTTTACTGTTGTTAATACAGCTATTACCATTGCCACCAACACCATCGCTATCATTACCTTGCTGTTACTGCTGCTGCTACTACTACTACTACTACTACTACTACTACTACTAAACTAACTAACTAACTATTACTAGTACGGCCGAAGGAGGCAGGGAGGCATTCAGTTAGCAGGATCAGAGAAGCATGTAAAAGGAATATAGCGAAAGAAGAAGCGTGTGACGAAGTGAATGAGGAAGACGAACAGGTATACAGGAGTTGATAAGAATATAAGCTTTTGATTCCACGCTGCTTTAGAGAGAAACGAGATGTGAAGTTCCCATTTTAGATTATTATTAAGAAGTTAGGTAGAGCCTGTTCAAGATAGAAGAAAGGAACAGTTGCATATCAGTGAAGAAGTGATAAAGGTGACAGGTATGTGGAAAGTTGCTTTGAATCGATAGATGGAGGAATTGGGTTTTGAGGCATTAAACTCAGTCAGTGCTCGGTCCCCATGGGAAGTTGTAGAGAGATCATAAGTGAGACTATATGTGGTTTATCTGCGTTTATTATTCAGTCTCTTTAGGCTTGGACGTGTGTGTGTGTGTGTGTGTGTGTGTGTGTGTGTGTGTGTGTGTGTGTGTGTGTGTGTGTGTGTGTGTGTGTGTGTGTGTGTGTGTGTGTTATTTATAAAGATCACTTTTTCTATGTCATTCCTAACAGCATCACTCTCGCCTCCAGTTGCGCTCTGTCACCAAGAACCCTTTGCGTCCAATCACTGTTCTACCTGCTTCATCTCGCACATTACTTCTATGAGTTCATTGTCAGCATTGCTTCCCTTCCTTCTTTCCTCTTCTTCATCACCTCAATCTCATATTTTACCTTTCACCGCTGCTTCCTCTACTCACTCAACGTTCAGTCTTTCCTCCTCCTGGCTAACCAATGAACCTTGCATTACCTGGCTTATCTGTTAAGGGATCTTGGCTTCCATGCATACACACTCCAATATATACCAGTCATTAATAAAGGAAAATTTGTACGGCTGTCATGTTTCTTTTATTAACGAGATGAATGTGCCACACGACGGGGAGCGACAGCCAATAACAGACAGGCAGACAGACAGACAAACGTCTTTGAAAACATATACAAACAGAGGAAAAAGTAGGAAATTCACATTCACTATTTATGTAAGCCGATTCGGAAACTTTATTTTATATTTTCTCTCTTTAACCGTTTTTCTCGTTGTTAAAAGTGAATAATGATAATAAGTTTTCAAAGAAAAATTATTGTCTGTTTCGCTGTAGAGTCAATTCACACACACACACACACACACACACACACACACACACACAAGGCTGAATAAGGGACAGAGGGAGGAGGGCATGACACACAGCACTTATTTTTACCAGCCTCCCCGTCCCTTGCGTCCACATCCCTATATATATATATATATATATATATATATATATATATATATATATATATATATATATATATATATATATATATATATATATATATATATATATATATATATATATATATATATATATATATATATATATATATATATATATATATATATATATATATATATATATATATATATATATATATATATATATATATATATATATATATATATATATATATATATATATATATATATATATATATATATATATATATATATATATATATATATATATATATATATATATATATATATATATATATATATATATATATATATATATATATAAAGACGATAAGCGACAGTTATTATTTAGTTCTTCCCAACACCCGCCACTTATGAATAAGTAGGGACGTGTATCGCAAGGTTCCTAAACGATGATCGAAGTAGTGATCGGAGTGTGTAAGAGAAATCGTGGAGAACGTGACAAAGAGAAATAAAAAGAGAGCGAGGTGAAAGAAAAGAGAGCAGGAGTAGTTAGAGAGAGAGAGAGAGAGAGAGAGAGAGAGAGAGAGAGAGAGAGAGAGAGAGAGAGAGAGAGAGAGAGAGAGAGAGAGAGAAACTGTTGACTAAATGAAGTAAAATCTAGTATAGAATATTAGTTGAGGGGAAGCAGAGGATGGTACTGTAATGGAGTTCGTATGACGTCCTGAAGGACTGTACATAAACATAAAAATCTTAAACACGACAAAGATCGAGGAATGCAAAGGTCAAATGACTGAGTACCATGCCGTGGCACCATGCCGTGGCGAGAGCACGCCTGCTGTTTCTTTCTTTGGGAGGGATCTTAAAAAGTCACAAGTACTATGGTACTGATCGTTTCTCTGTGAATTAGTAGTAAGAATTGTTTGTTTTATGACTAATAGATTAACAGGGGGAAAAAAAGTGTGTGCACTCGTTCCATCTACTAATTTTCCATGAAGGGCTAAAGCAACACAAATCCAGCCAATCAATGAACTGCCGTTAATGAGCTATTAATGAGCTGTCGCTCGGTGGTATCTATCTTCATAATGACTAATGCCCCTTCCTCTTCCACTCTGACCCGTCCTGTTTGTGACGACTATAGAAAGTTCATACCCGTCCCGTCACTTCTCGCCACATTCCCTTGAAAGCGACGAACAGCTGAGCAACACGAGCGTCGGCTAAATTTGGGTGGCGAGCACACCGGCAAAACCTCTCCCCTCAAGACCACACATCATGCGTAACAAAAATTCACCTGATGCAAAAAAGCAGTGCTAAATTAATCCTCCCTACCAGGCTGGTGAGGGGGATTAGGAGTGGTTACGGACTCGTGGCAACTTTGCAGTTTTAAAGAGGCCACGGTTATCTCTCGTTTCCCATGATGCATGACTGGAGGAAGACGGCATAAATACACACTATTGAAATATTGGCTTTTCCTCAGTGAGAAGCGGTTAGAATAGCTGCGGAAGTGTGTAGGGGAATGGGTTCGTGACATTTGTGATAGGCGACTTGTATATGAGAAACATGCTCTTCACTGGGGCATGTAGAAGCAGACATAAGTGAGAAGAGGGTGTGTACTGCCGTAGCACAAAGATGAGGTCTTAACCAACCGTTCGTTCATCAGTACAGGAGTACAGGAGCGCTCGCATAGGAGATGGTTCATGTGACGTTTCTCAGGTTTTACTTTCCTTTCCAGTCATGTTGGTGTTGCCTCTTTCAGTACCGTGCCTCAAAGAAACTCTTGAGCTTGGATTTTTCACTTTGCTTTAAAAAATTGCATTCCCCTGTAGGACGCAGTGCATCTTGCCGAGGCAGCAGAATTCGGGCAAACTAAATAGATGGACAAATGAGCCAGTGTATGGTGGTTCCTCCTTCTGAAAGAAGACACGGAGTAATTGACGACGTGCTGAATAGAACATTAACGGCTCGTGAAAAGAAGCCAAGACGAATTATGAAATTATTTTTGACGTGAAGCAGCAAATAAGAATTAACGAGTTCGACGAGCAGTGACTTAATGTTTATAGTGTCACCTTCCCCAGGAAAGCAGAACAAGGCAACACAGGAAAGAGCAGGCCAGAATAGGGCATAATTAAGGAGGGCAGAGCAAGGCAGAGCAGCGACTCTAAAAAACGTCCCATAGTTGATATACAACTCTATTTTAAGAGCATGAGTTAGTAGGTAAGTATATCCAGACTAATAGAAAAATCAATGTCTTGGAGGTGGGGGGAGAGAAAAAAAATATTACCATCATGAAGGTGCTTGGAGAAGAGACGTGAAGTGGGGGAGGGTTATGGCACTTGGCACCGAATATGATAGATGACTGCCGCTGAGAGGAGGGGAGGGAAAGAAGGGAGATAGAGGAGGAGGAGGAGGAAGGGGAGGAAGAAGAGGAAGAGGGAGGAGGAGAGGAGAGAGGAAGGGAGTCAGCATGGTGGAGTGGTCGGAAGAGAGGTGATGCATCTTTGCCCTTCCTCCTCCTCACTACCACCACCACCACATCCTCCTCAAACCATTCGCTCCTTCTTCCCTGCTTGAAGTATCTCCACGAGAACTTTCATCGGACCATATAGATTGTTTATCATGCGTCATTTAGATGCAATTATTTAACAGGATATCAGCCTCATGAAAGAAGCTTTATAGTCATCACACTCACAAATACGAGTACATAGAAACTACCAAATTGCGAGTGTATTATAGACACTCGTAAAAATCTGGTATTAGTTTGATAGAGAATGACGGTAGAGTGACAGAGTGTAATCCTATCTCTTTTTTTCTTTTTTCCAAGACATCTTAGAATTATAGGTTAAGATGAAACTAAAGAAAAAAAGACAACGGTTTTCTTCTGATATTAACACAGCTTTCCCTTGAGTTAAGCAACACCCTTGGAACATTTCTGCACTTCCTCCAAGCCTCACCTTGTCTTCCTAACTGAAGCCAATATGTGTGTGACTATCAATGACAAACTTTTCTTCTAATCTAAACTACTTTTCGAACCAAAGAATAAGAATGTCAGTTGCACAGGGGAAAAGGAACCGGTGGACAAATTATGAAAACACAATAAAAATCAAAACTGTGTGTGTGTGTGTGTGTGTGTGTGTGTGTGTGTGTGTGTGTGTGTGTGTGTGTGTGTGTGTGTGTGTGTGTGTGTGTGTGTGTGTGTGTGTGTGTGTGTGTGTGTGTGTGTGAGTGAGCATACGTGCGCGTGTTGGATTGAGTGAATCTAAAGTGTAAGAATGGATTTTCCAGCAAAACTTCTGATTGACAGTTGGTGAGTTAGATGCATTACATACATGTCGAGTGTATTGAGACTTGTTTCCATGACTAAATCGTGAAGCCTAGTTGGTCAGGAAACTAAAACATTTTATTCATGATTTCATCTAAGCGCTAACATAATTATATGCGACAAAGATCCTACTTGCATTGATTTACGCTCACCTAGGGATATGTGCGGATTCGTCTGTGGATGTAAGTTACTGAAGAAACTCCCTTTAAAAATCAATGAATAAAGTCGCAATACAACATGACATAGAAGATTTTCTTTCTGCAAAAAACATGTGTGTTTAAGAAGAGGTGCAAAAATACGCCATAAAGGTTACTGATTCTTTGAAATGAACAGTAATTCATCTGAACAAGCTTAGGGTTCATATATCACCGATGACGGTTAAAGAGATAATAAGTACATAACGAATGGATTATTATGTAGAGCAATATAATAGCAAGACAGGAATATTAAGACAATTTGCAGCAACATTATGATTACTGAAAAAGATTTCCTGTCATGTGTTAGGAATTTTGTCATGCACTATATAAACTGGAAAATTTATATAATCTCTAAAGTATTTCCTATAATGCAAACTAATCTTCTTACTCGTATTGTTGTTATTACTTCTTTCTTAGTATTTCATGTGTTATGTGAATATTTTCATGGCATGAATGATTTCAGATTATCGTTTAAGTTTCTTGTCCAGCTCTAACACTTATTCTCTGTAATATCAAAGCCTTTAAGTTATTCATAGCCAGATGCAAATACAGAAGGCTTTGCGTCACCTTCGTCCTTGTGATATCACTATAGCGAGTCTCCTTTAATGGTGTGACATTTCTAAACATTTTTACTTTTATTCATTGTACAAGACGGTATGTTTTCCGTATTAAAGTCACGTTAGGGAGACGCGGGACGAGGGAAACTATAGGAAACCGATATTTCAAGAGAGGGAGGAGGCTGCTGCGCGAGTCTGATGAGGAGGAGGAGGAAGGAAAGGCGAAAGAAGATCAGAGGACGAAAGAAGAGAATGGAGGAGAAAAGAAATTTGTAGATGAAAGGATATGAGAACATGTATTTTGTGCGTCCGCAAGCGCGCGCTAATTTCTCCGGTAGTGTCTTTCAGTTCACTTCTTTATTGTGTCAGTGTGCCTACCGTTTCCCTGTCTTTCATTGTGCATTTCTTTGTTTCAGACAAACTCGATACTTTCTTCGTCATTTTTCTAAATTCCTCCTGTGTCCCCTACAATATCAATCGTCTCATCGTAATATTGAAAGTTGGTGTTTTTTTTTCCTATTTTTCTTATTATATTTTTCTGCCTATCAAACTCTAGGTATTGACGTTTGGCGAAAGTAAAGTGAATTGTGGCAGTACTCTCCCCTTTTTCACGTGAGGCACCAAACCAGCAGACGTACACTTGGGCCCATAAAGGAGAGCGACTGGTGGGTCCAGGAAATGGGGGGGTGACGAAACAGGATATTTTTTTCCTTCTTTCCCTTAAATCTATTACACCTTTTTTACGTCTTAGATGATCGTTCTGAAGACCTTTTTCTTGGGCACCTCAGCAACATTATCGCTTTCAATAAGTACTGGAGATGTGGTTGTAGTTGGTTAAGGCGGCTTGTGTTCGAATCCTTGCCAAACTTAGTTGCCTTGTTGGAGATGTACTGTCCTCCCGTTAACCCTAGCGGTGTCATATGACCTAAGCTATTGCGGCGCCTAATAAATGGAGGGTTTCAAATGTGGGGTCGTGACTACAGAATACTAGCGCAGCAGGTATTTTGCAATGTTGCCGGCATTTCACCACCAGTGGCTTGTCACAATACATGGCATTCAGTTGCAGTTTCCACACATAGCTCAAACTACACACCTATCTTAGCTAAGTGTACGTGGCGCGATATTCTTGATTTATGGTTGTTGTTCCTGTTGCTGCTGTTCATGCTGCTGCTGCTGCTGCTGTTATTTTGGTGGTGGTGGTTGTTGTTGGTGGTGGTTTAGCTTTCCTTGATCTTGGTCTTGTTGTTGTTGTTGTTGTTGTTGTTGTTGTAGTAACAGTTATACTGCTGTAGTCGCATTGGCTGCTAATGATGATGTTTTTGTTTTTATCTTTCTAGATTAGATATTACTGTTGTTGTTGTTGTTGTTGGTAGTGGTGGAAGTGGTAGTGATGCTGGATTTGGCAATGTTGTTGATATTGTTGTTGTTGTTGTTGTTGTTGTTGTTGTTGTTGTTGTTGTTGTTGTTGTTGTTGCTGTTGCTGTTGTTATCGTTGCTGTTGTTGTTGATGTTGTTGTTGTTGTTGCTGTTGTTATCGTTGCTGTTGTTGATGTTTCCACTGATTTTTTTTTTTCACTCTTGGTTGTTATTACCATTCCTTTATCAAAGAAGCACCATGATTTAAGACCTAGGCTGTTTCTGATTCGACAGCTGTCTAAGAGGTTTGATTTGTTAGCATCAAATACGTCATCTCATAAACAATAAAGTCCCTCAACGCTGAATCTTAGGTCCCATCTTATTGATGTATTTCGTGAATGATTAAGCTCAAAAGTTAGTGAATATGTCGATGATACCCAATAACTGCATGTTAGCAGTGCAAATATGGGGCCGCCGTGGTACAGTGGAACCATGCGTGCTTTGGGGTCCGAGGGGTCTCCAAGCGCACGGGTTCGAATCCTGTCCATGGTCCGAGTGTAGGTTGGGCTTCCTCACTCGGGGCAACGGTTTCCTAGCGGGTGGGCTTTGAGATAGGAGGTACCCCAAAAAGTATCCCCTTTAGCCCAGAAATTCCCGTGAAAAGCCCACATGGTATAAATAAAAAAAAATAAAAAAAAATTATCTCACATTTTACAGTGAATGGTTTAAATATGAAATCCAGTAAAATTCAATGTTTCTATCAGAAACAGGACATATGAAGAATAACTACTTTTTACCAAAAAAGATGATTGTTTTCTTCCTCTTTCTCCTCCACCTTTCCCTCCTCTTGCCAAGTGATAACGTTCAATTATGAGTACATGTGAATCTTTATTGTCTTGCTTAATAGATTCTCCGCTGAAATTGCGACAAGAATTCAATTAGTTTTCCTCTACGCTCGTTTTGAAATCCTTAGTAGAGCGACTCCCTGTTTATATTTTTTCAACGCGCGCGCGCGTGCACACACACACACACACACACACACACACACAGAGAGAGAGAGAGAGAGAGAGAGAGAGAGAGAGAGAAATTCCTTTGTTTATGTATGGATTTTTGTATATCTTTGAATTCGTAGTCATATATATATATATATATATATATATATATATATATATATATATATATATATATATATATATATATATATATATATATATATATATATATATATATATATATATATATATATATATATATATATATATATATATATTTTTTTTTTTTTTTTTTTTTTTTCTAGTACATGCAGCATTACTTTAATTATTTCCGAAATTCTACATCGGCCTTACTCTGCGTGGTCTGTCATTCTCTCATCCTCACAGTGCAGCCAAACTCCCATCACGCTCCCTTCCCCATTTCCTTTTCTCCTCTCCCTCCTCTGCACTCAACCAAAACCTCCTTCACCCTTGCGCCTTCCAGTGGTCCTCATCTTCCAATATATTCGAAAGACGTGTGTGTGTGTGTGTGTGTGTGTGTGTGTGTGTGTGTGTGTGTGTGTGTGTGTGTGTGTGTAGTCCTCCTCACCTGCAGGTAACGAGGAAGGGCTGGCCGCGAGGTGAATGCTCCATATTATCCGCAGCCGTAAAAAATGACATGCTAGAGATTAATGGATCCGTCCCAGGCAGACTCGAGGCGGCGGGGTTCATTCCTGGATTTAAATAAATTTTTCTCCTGGCAAATATGTGAAGGTTGAGAAAGAGAAAGAGAGAGAGAGAGAGTGTGTGTGTGTGTGTGTGTGTGTGTGTGTGTGTGTGTGTGTATTTATTTTTACAGCACCAGTTTACCTTCTTGAACAACTCTCCTGTAAATATTTACTTTGCTCAGGTGACACTGTAGAGCAGAGTGACGAAAGCATTGCATTTTGAAATGTCTCCACATCTTGTCTTCATTTTTCACTCCTTACTTCTATTTTTTCTAGATTTTTTTCCGTCGGTCACAACTATTGTCTTCCAAAGTTTCTTCCTTCCTTTATTTTCTTATTTCCTCTGTTCTGTTTTTTATCTCTTCCTCCTTGTCTTCCTTCCTTACTTCCTCATTATACTTTCTCTCATCTACCCTCTTTCTCTTTTCTCCTTTTTCTATTTTCTTCCTCTTTATTTATATTTTCATATCATTCCTTTCTTTTACTCCATCGATTCATGTTCTCTTTTTTTCTACCTTCGATATGTTTTTTCCCCTTTTTTCTCTTGCTTTTCCTTTTCCTTGTTCTTTCTCTTCTTTCCATTTATTCTGGTCTTTTTTTTCTTTCCTCATTTTTGCTCACCTTTTCGTCTGTTCTAGTAAGAGTAGCATGGTATCTTTCCTCTTTTGTTCTGCGCTATTCTTTTTTTTTTCTTGTTTTCTTCCTTTTATTCTATTTTTCCCTTCCTTCCTTCCTTCCTTCTTTACTCCAGTCCTTATTTTATTCGTATTTTCCTTGTTTTGATTCACTTCGTAACTTGCGTCCGTACTTATTCCCCTTCCTTCCCTCCTTCTTTCCTTCCTTCCTTCCTTCCTTCCTTTCCTTCTTTCTTTCTTTCCTTCCTTTCCTCTCCTTCCTTTTTTTTCTTTCTTTCTTTCTTTCTTTCTTTCTTTCCTTTCCTTTCCTTTCTTTTTTTTCTTTCTTTCTTTCTTTCTTTCATCCTTTCTTTCTTTCTTTCTTTTTTTCCTTCCTTCCTTCCTTCCTTCCTTTCTTTCTTTCTTTCTTCCTTCCTTCCTTCCTTCCTTCCTTCCTTCCTTCTTTCTTTCTTTCTTTCTTTCTTTCTTTCTTTCTTTCTTTCTTTCTTTCTTCCTTCCTTCCTTCCTTCCTTCCTTCTTTCTTTCTTCTTCTTTCTTCGTTTTTTTTTCCTTCCTTCCTTTCTTTCTTCCTTCCTTCCTTCCTTCCTTCTTTTTTTCCTTCCTTCCTTCCTTCCTTCCTTCCTTCCTTCCTTCAGTTCCCTCGTTGCTTCATAAGGTTGTAATTCTCCTCAACCTTCCTCTTCGTGGACCTGATTATGTATCATGACTTGAAGAAATTACGTTTAATGATTGGCAGCGGAAGTGTTCGGTTTTTTTTTTTTTTTTTTTTTCTCTAGCCTCTTCCCTTCGAGGACAGGAGAATCATATTAGTCATGTTCTTTTTATCCCCCCATTCAAATTCCTCGACGATTTTCTGGAAAGACAAAATAAAAAAGCTTGGATAGACTTTTTTTTTCATTTCATTGTGTGTCCTGTATTTTCTTTCACTTTTCCTTTTATAGATCTCTTTCCTTTATCTTTTTTATCTTTCTTATCTATGTTTGTCTTTATGATCTCTCTCTCTCTCTCTCTCTCTCTCTCTCTCTCTCTCTCTCTCTCTCTCTCTCTCTCTCTCTCTCTCTCTCTCTCTCTCTCTCTCTCTCTCTCTCTCTGTGTGTGTGTGTGTGTGTGTGTGTGTGTGTGTGTGTGTGTGTGTGTGTGTGTGTGCAACCTGAATTTATTACCAAGGGTTCATTCAGTTCGTCATCTTTGACCTAAGCTTAACCTCACCTCACCTCGTCTCACCTCCCCTCACTTCAAGCCGCGCCCCACACTTCGCTCTGCCAAGTCTTGCAGTGTGTGGACTGGGGTCACTCGGCGTTGGTCCAGATAATGTCCCGGAGATCATTACTCTTGAATTATGCAGATAAGATTTGAATAGAATGAATCGCTTCATAATGTATTAGGTGAGTCATGCAATGTTTGGCGTGCTATCTTTCATGTTAATTAATGACCGTTTTGTATTGGTATTCAGTTTGGCGGTATGAGAGAGAGACGACGTGAAATGGCAGCCAGAAAAGGCAGCGTTAGTTCCGGAATTGTTTGCTCTCGGAGTCCCGGCTAAGTGGAGGCTTTGTTCCGCCTCGCTCAGGGTCAATGAAAGGCGTATTTGGTGCAGGCCGGGGGCAGGACAAGAGGAGAGGAGGGCAGTGCAGTGTTCCTACCTTTTTCTTCGCGTCAGATTGAATCCACGACTATATTTACTGTATATAGCCAGAAGACCATGAAGCACCACAGGGTGACGTAACAGGACTAACAGGATACGGTATAAAGGAACAGCGCGAAGACACCACAAAGCAGAGATAAGAAATACTCCTTGCTGAGATCCAACCCTTGAGCTGAAAGTATAATATAACCATAGAAATTCCGGCTTTTTAAGAGACTTCCTAGATTCCCTAGATTATCATTTTTGTGGCATTATAATAAAGAAATCGCCAGTAATGTAATGATAATAAATATGCGTCCGGTGTTCATACGGGCGTACGGGCTTCACTATACTAGGCTCGCTAAATCATCGTGAGCCGCTGGAATAAATCTGGCTTTTATACAACGAAGCTTTTAGGACAAAAGGAAAGGAATAGAATGTTGTTGTGGGAACTTTCAACATGTTTCATATATATATATATATATATATATATATATATATATATATATATATATATATATATATATATATATATATATATATATATACGCGGGGGCACGCACCCACACGCAGAGGGTGTCTCCTGAGTTACGGTATGCGTACATACTTCGGGATATGATTGTTTAAGTAATTCTAAGTCGAAAATATTCCATATTCATATGCTGTATTTTTTTCTGTATTTTGCGAGAAATTAAGCTGTTTGTTAGCTCTTCCTTTCGTCCTCCCTCCTCCTCGGCTCGTTACGTACTCAAGTGGCGCAGCACTGCATCGAGTGATATTTATCTGTGTAAATTGTGCGCAGTCATTGCCTTACAGGGAACTTTTAGCAAATTAAATTTCCGTTTGCGTCAGTGAAAAAAAAAATGTACACTTAATGCGCCACTACAGTGAATATTAAGTGCTACTTCCCAAACATACATGGCAATTATCACTACCTCAACACCAGACAGCCCACACGGTCCGAGTCACTGAGTCCGAGTGTCGGGCAGGGCTTAGTTGGTGCCGACACTCGACAGTTACCGTCTTAACATTGAAGTGTTAAGCTTTGTCAATCAGGTGAGTGTTAAAGTGTGCCTTTTTGTTACGGTTAAGATTTTTTTCACATTCAGTAATAATGAGTTTTCGGTCATGATATTCATGTGAGGATATTCATGACATAATATTCGCGTTGTGATAGGAATGCAACTCAAGACAATGTTATGCGGATGACAATACGAAGCCATCAGTACAAGAATACAAATGTAAAGAATACAAATATAAAGGAACAAAACACAATTTACCATCACCCAGAAAGAATAGAGTATTAAATATTTCATCTCATGGGACGGTACAGGAGTGGCGAGAACACCAGGTCATCGTGAAGCTGGTGAATTGTCATGTAGTTAACAACCACTTTATGGCTGTGTTATCTGTACATTTTCTTCACTAACACCCACGCAAATTCAATTTGTCTTTTGCTAACTGCTTCCTGTACGGCTTTTACTGCTTATATTGTACACAAAACTATCACTTACCACTCCAGTAGGTTGCGAGCCGGGGTGGTAGATGTGGGAGAGGAAGAAGGAGACCCACCCAAGAAAGCAGTTACCGCTACACACAACTTTCAGCAGCTCTTGCTCAGCTGACATGACGGTGGAATGAAACTATGATAATCAAGACTAACCTAACTCAAACGTTAACCAAACCTAATAACCTAACTTTAACCTGGGTTACGTTAGGTTAAAGTTAGGGTTATAGATTAGTTTTTCTTATCGCATTTTTATTAACACGTCATGTCAGCTGTGTGAGAGCTGCGAAAGGGGAGCCGGGAAACGAGGAGAGCTGGAGGGTTCGCTAATCTTGACATGATCCATTACTTGTACTATCCATTCCTTACTGTCTTTTAACTCACGAGGCACCGTGTGTGTGTGTGTGTGTGTGTGTGTGTGTGTGTGTGTGTGTGTGTGTGGGTTCCTTAAAAGCACGTACGACGAAATATTTGTTAGTAAACATATATCATATTAATGACTGCAGTAAATAATGGTTATGCGAAAAATTATGAGCAATTCTTTACGGCTTATCGGCAACAAATAACACGTAGAATGATGGAAGGCATTAACTCGTGAGTCTGACCGAACACTTGGATGTTGGAACACTCATGACACGAATGTTAGACGAGATCCTTTTATTTTCATTTTTCTTCTTTTTTGTAGACTATAATTATTGGGATGTGAATATTCCAGAAGCTCTTTCAACCCTTGAGTGTACATTAAGCTGCACCGGGCTGGCCTGGACTAGGAAGAGTGTTCTTGAAAAGCAAAGGTGTAGGAGAGAACGGGAGTGAGGGTGACGAGAGGAAACGACGAGTTGAAAAAGAAGTGGTGATGGAGAACGAATGAGGTCACGGCTTTCACATGAACACTTGAATGCCGTATACCTGTTGATGGCTGTGTGTGCAGTGTGTGTGTGTGTGTGTGTGTGTGTGTGTGTGTGTGTGTGTGTGTGTGTGTGTGTGTGAGTGAGTGTGTGGAGGATCATGCAGGGGTGATGGTGAGCAGATCAGGATCCTGTGAAAGTTGCTGGAAAAAGAGCGAGAGGGACGGGGTGATGAGAGCCTCTACGTGGAGGAGGAGCACGGCTGAGAGTTCGTTGCTTTGTGTAGATGGAGTATTGAAGAGAGAGAGAGAGAGAGAGAGAGAGAGAGAGAGAGAGAGAGAGAGAGAGAGAGAGAGAGAGAGAGAGAGAGAGAGAGAGAGAGAGAGAGAGAGAGAGAGAGAGAGAGAACAAAGACAGCAGGACTGGAGTGTTTTGCTGGAATTGAGGTGAATAAATGCGCACCACACTAGATTTCAGAAGCACAGCATCAACAGCAGCAGCAACAGCAGAAATAAAAAGCGAAAGAAAGAGAGAGAGAGAAAGTGTGTGTGTGTGTGTGTGTGTGTGTGTGTGTGTGTGTGTGTGTGTGTGTGTGTGTGTGTGTAATCTGTAAATGGACATCCCAAATGAAGTAAGAATGAATGTATACATATCCATGGTTACTGCTTTTTCCCAAACCTAAGTCGTCATGCACTGGTGTTTCATGGCGGCCGAAAACAAACACCCATCATATGTCCTGCATCGCTGAGACCACGGCGTTGTAGTAGTAGTGTTAATGCACTGTAATCTGGAATGTTCATCTGAGGCGTGTCATATTCTAAGGCTACTATTGAATATTAATCACACAAAAAAAATAAACATGAAACTGTGTGTGTGTGTGTATGTGTGTGTGTGTGTGTGTGTGTGTGTGTGTGTTTTACTCCATCGCTACTTCGTTTTCTTCATACTATAGTATAGTATTTTTTATAGTAGGTTGAAGTTCTTGAGGCGCTGTGTGTGTGTGTGTGTGTGTGTGTTTCACTGTTTGATCTGATCTGCTGCAGTCTCTGACGAGACAGCCAGACGTTACCCTACGGAACGAGCTCAGAGCTCATTATTTCCGATCTTCGGATAGGCCTGAGAGCAGGCACACACCACACACCGGGACAACAAGGTCACAACTCCTCGATTTACATTCCGTACCTACTCACTGCTAGGTGAACAGGGACTACACGTGAAAGGAGACACACCCAAATATCTCCACCCGGCCGGGGAATCGAACCCCGGTCCTCTGGCTTGTGAAGCCAGCGCTCTAACCACTGAGCTACCGGGTGTGTGTGTGTGTGTGTGTGCTGTGCTGTAAACTCGACTCGATAATCACTTAACGTTAATCTCCTTACCCGTTCAAAAAAACATTGTCCTTCCTCCTTGATGTCCCTCGACGCACAGTCAGTACAACTTAATTCGTATTTTCCGTGCTTCTTTCCTCCAGTGCAGATCCTTTTCTCTTATCACTGCTCACCTTCGTCATTCGTTCCTATTTGTGGATCATTTTATCACATTTTCGTCTTATATTCGTTGTTATCCCATATTCGTTTCTTATTTGTCACTTGTCTTGTTTTTCCGTCTTAAAATGTTTTCCCATTTCTACGTCCACCACAGAGAGACAAAACATAATCATTTAGTTACATTTCCGTCCTATGTGTGTCGTTATACCATATTCGCTCGATTATTTCACTCACCTGTCTTCTATTTTTCCTCTTAATCAAGCTATTTTTCCCTTTTCTATGTCCAAACACACACACACACACACACACACACACACACACACACACACACACAGAGAGAGAGAGAGAGAGAGATAGTGATGATGGTTTTCTCACATTCATCTTTCATTGGCATGTTCGCTGGTTCGCTGCGTTGATCTAATATTCCAAACTCTTTGAGGCTCACAGATCGTTGCTACTAAAGGATTACACGATCACTGAGGGACATCATATTCTCTCTCTCTCTCTCTCTCTCTCTCTCTCTCTCTCTCTCTCTCTCTCTCTCTCTCTCTCTCTCTCTCTCTCTCTCTCTCTCTCTCTCTCTCTCTCTCTCTCTCTCTCTCTCTCTCTCTCTCTTCCATTTCTTCCACCCACTTCTCAACCCGCTCCTCATTTTCCATTCCTTTCCAAACCCATTCGCTTAACTTTAATAGAGTCCAATTCTTCAACCTAATTACTTCTCTTTCTATATATTTCGTTCAATTTCATGCCTTTCATCTAGTTTATTCACGGTCCTTTCCTTTCTCCCCTTCTCTTTTTTCCAACTCCTTTATTTCATTCCCGATTCCTTCTCTTCCATTACCTTTACATCACTTCACTTTGCTCTGCTTGATCGGCACGTCTCCATCTCCTTCACTTTCCCCTACAACCATCTCTACTGTTCCGGATAATTCATGTTCCTCTCTAACGTCTTCCTACTCTTCCTCCTCCTCCTCCTCCTCCTCCTCCTCCTCCTCTTCTTCTTCTTCTTCTTCTTTTTCCCTTTCCACCCGTTTCTTTCCCACCAGCTCTTTCTCGTCTTATGCCTCCTTGTCTTCTCGTCTTTCCTCTTCTTTGGGTTCCTTTCTCCTCTTTAACCAACTTTACAACACTACGTTTCTCTCTCTCTCTCTCTCTCTCTCTCTCTCTCTCTCTCTCTCTCTCTCTCTCTCTCTCTCTCTCTCTCTCTCTCTCTCTCTCTCTCTCTCTCTCTCTCTCTCTCTCTCTCTCTCTCTCTCTCTCATCTCTCTCTCCAAAAATGAATGATTTAATTTTACCTTCCTTCCCTCCAAGTTGAATATAGAGCATATTCTTCCTTCCTCCTTTACTTGCCCTCCTCCACTTCCCCCGCCTCTCTCTCCTTTCTTCTTCATTCCACTGCTTGCTCTCCCTCATTTCCCACATTTCTTTTTTCATTTGCCAGTTTTTTTTTTTTTTCTTCCTTATACTTTCTTCCGTGTCCTTTATTCCTTGCCTCATTCCTACTGCGTTGTTCTTCCTTTTAATTTCCATTCATTTCCTTCATTCTGCTGCCGTTCCCTCCTTCAGCGTATGATGCGAGTAACTGTTTGGCAAGCAGTCATTCAGTTCGCGACAAATCTCCTATAACCTTCTCTTTGAGTACTTACAAATTGGCTGTTATCGCTCGTGACACATAGTTTGGGAGACAATCAAATGTATGAGATGTGGACGAGAAGAGTCTGAAAAGAGACTTCAGAGAGGAGTATGGTGATGATGGTGGTAGTGGTGGTAGTGGTGGTGGTGATGATAATGAAAAGCGATGCATCAATCAGCCTTTGTGTGCCCCCTGATTACAGGTTTAGAGGCTAATAAAAAGTCCTCATGAATAATAGATTGCCTACGAGAGACACACACACACACACACACACACACACACACACACACACACGGCCCGGTAGCTCAGTGGTTAGAGCGCTGGCTTCACAAGCCAGATGACCGGGGTTCGATTCCCCGGCCGGGTGGAGATATTTGGGTGTGTCTCCTTTCACGTGTAGCCCCTGTTCACCTAGCAGTGAGTAGGTACGGGATGTAAATCGAGGAGTTGTGACCTTGTTGTCCCGGTGTGTGGTGTGTGCCTGGTCTCAGACCTATCCCAAGATCGGAAATAATGAGCTCTGAGCTCGTTCCGTAGGGTAACGTCTGGCTGTCTCGTCAGAGACTGCAGCAGATCAAACAGTGAATTACACACACACACACACACACACACACACACACACAGAGAGAGAGACACACACACACTCACGCGCGCGCATACACACACCACACACATACACAAACACACACGCATACACAAACACACACGCACACACAAACACACACACACACACACACACACACACACACGGCCCGGTAGCTCAGTGGTTAGAGCGCTGGCTTCACAAGCCAGAGGGCCGGGATTCGATTCCCCGGCCGGGTGGAGATATTTGGGTGTGTCTCCTTTCACGTGTAGCCCCTGTTCACCTAGCAGTGAGTAGGTACGGGATGTAAATCGAGGAGTTGTGACTTTGTTGTCCCGGTGTGTGGTGTGTGCCTGGTCTTAGACCTATCCCAAGATCGGAAATAATGAGCTCTGAGCTCGTTCCGTAGGGTAACGTCTGGCTGTCTCGTCAGAGACTGCAGCAGATCAAACAGTGAATTACACACACACACACACACACCTCAACTCATTCAAAATACACTAACCTTCCAATCACTCCCGTGACAGATAAGCTTCACTGATACACGATTGCATGATACTGTACATGACTGCTACGTGAGTGTTGTCCCAGCCCGCCCTACGGCCCTCGATTAACCAACGTCTCCACTCACCTCTTCCAATAATATCTTTGACCTTAATTTCATCCCGTCCTTTTCCAGCCTCCGCCATGCAAACATTCCTATGTTATGATTATGTTCTAATTTTGTTGATATTAGAATATTTTGTGTGTTTTTAATTTCGTATGTCTGCATAGATGGTGTGTGTGTGTGTGTGTGTGTGTGTGTGTGTGTGTGTGTGTGTGTGTGTGTGTGTGTGTGTGTGTGTGTGTGTGTGTGTGTGTGTGTGTGTGTGTGTGTATTTACCTAGTTGTAGTTTTACAGGGCCTGGGCTTTATGCTCGTGTGGCCCCGTCTCCATATCTACACTTATCCAATCTTACTTTAAAAGTATGCACACTCGTTGCAGACACTACTTCTTCATCCAAACTGTTCCACGTCTCAATACATCTCTGCGGGAAACTATATTTTTTAATATCTCTCAGACATCTTCCTTTTCTTAGCTTTTTACTATGCGATCTTGTGCTTCGGATGTCATATTCTTCTCTCAGGATCAGTTTCTCATTATCCACTTGGTCCATTCCGTTGATCAATTTATAAACTTGTATCAGGTCTCCTCTCTCCCTTCTTTGTTCCAGGGTTGGTAGATCCATAGCCTTTAGTCTCTCCTCATATGTCATTCGTTCAAATTCTGGAACCATTCTTGTAGCTATTTTTTGTAGCCTCTCCAATTTCCTTATGTGTTTCTTTTTATGATGTTGTATATAGGACTTGCTAGTTCTTCCCTGCATTCTTTCAGTATTCTGCTTGAAACTTCATCTGGTCCCATTGCCTTCTCTTCATCCAGTTTCTTCATTAACTCTTTTATTTCAAGCTTGGTTACTTTAATCTCTTTCATATAGATTGTCTC